>NC_079165.1:29644981-29702481 GCF_947568905.1 Ostrea edulis | reverse complement strand
AGTACCACAAATTCAGATTTCTTATCGCCCACGGCCGTAATAGTGAGGGTTCTTGAACATGTCACTACCTGCCGCGGCACGGGACCTACATTTTTAATGTCATATCCGAAAGATCCGTGAATTCTTGCTTCCAATTGCCGAGCATTTGACGAAAGAACAATCATGTGCGTCTTAGGTTTGACGCAGCCATGAGACGAGCGGGGCTCCAACTCACGACCTTCCGGTTAGAAGCGACTTTACCACTGAGCTATCTCGACCGGTTGCCTGAGATTGGAATTACAGATGGTTTAGGTGGGTTTTTTTTTTTTACCTTCCTTACGAGCTTATTGTCTCGTGACAATGGCGTGTGCAATGTTTGGACTCCAGTCCACGTCTGGATCTCTCGAGTCTCTAGCGTTATTGATGTGTCCTATGATGAGATCATCCAATGCATTAACTAAGCATCATGCGTCAACCTCTCCTATGCAATAGGGTGTGTCAGTACTCATGAGAGCGACTGGAACTTGTATCAATAGTTCCATATTTAGTTATTGTGAAAGTCATATAGTCAGGTTCTAATTCTCTGTTGACAAGCAGTAACAGCTGCCTCAAAATGTGCTAATCCAATCTTTTCAGTATGTTAAATTACAGCTAGGCTTACACATGATGCCCTAAATCGTGCTAACACACGATTGATTGAATGTTGTTTAACGTCTCTCTTGAGAATATTTCACTCATGGAGACGTCACCACTGCCGGTGAAGGGCTGCAAAATTTAGGCCTATGCTCGGCCCTTATGGCCTTTGAGCAGGGAGGGATCTTTATCGTGCCACACCTGCTGTGACACGGCACCTCGGTTTTTGCGGTCTCATCCGAAGGACCGCCCCATTTAGTCGCCTTCTACGACAAGCAAGGGGTACTGAGGACCTATTCTAACCCGGATGCCCACGGGATTTCTAACATACGATCATGGTCAAGTTATGCTTATGTATGACACCATATGAAGCGAATACATGAACGGTGTTCTGCTGTATCTGTGTTAATTTCTTAAAATTTAAAACAATCAATTATTTCACGACCCAAGTTTCTTGGGGCAAGTTTTATTTAAATTTTTTTTTTTAAAAATTACAGTATCATATTGGCAACCGCTTATGTAATATTTTGTATCTATATTATAATTGCATTTGGTGACATTGGCATATCTTGAGATAAGTTGTCTTTGCCTTTTCATGTTTCGCTATAAGTCAGTTGTCAGTCCCCAGTTCCCTGTCTACTGTGATCCTAGACGATGAATTTGTGAAGCTTGCAATAAGTGATAGTGTTATGTAAATGCATGTTGGTGAATGAAAGCAACACTGATAAGCCAGAACCATTCAGTAATATAGAGCAATCTTTATTATTCAAGATATCAACGCAAAGAACCAACACGTTACAATACCTATCGTTTAAAGAGATGATGGATATATACATAGAAGGAAGGAATATGATTACAGTGAACTATCCTAAGACATCAAGACCACAATAATTACTCAAAACAATTCTATCAAAATTTACATACCGTCCAGTCTGATTATTTAAAAAATCATACCTCTAACTTACTCCTGTACGTTGATTGTCGAGACGACGACATTCAGAAATACAGGTATATTTTTATACGCCCGTCTTAAGACGGGACGTATTATGGTATGGCGTTCATGTCTGTCCGTCCGTCTGTTAGCTTTTTCGTGTCCGACCCGTAACTTAAATACTACAAGGCCTAGAATCATCAAACTTTGTCTGTAGATACATCTTGGGTAGAAGGTGTGTCGCACATTAAAACCAGGTCACTGTGACTTTTCATTAAGAAGATATCCGTCTGTCCGTCCGTCTGTTAGCTTTTTCGTGTCCGACCCGTAACTTAAATACTACAAGGCCTAGAATCATCAAACTTTGTCTGTAGATACATCTTGGGTAGAAGGTGTGTCGCACATTAAAACCAGGTCACTGTGACTTTTCATTAAGAAGATATGGCCATATATGGAAAAAACTTGTCCGGCTCATAACTTGAAAACTATTAGACCTAGAATCACCAAAATCGGTTAACTAATGCATCTTAGGTAGAAGGTGTGTCGCATCCTACTTTAAGGTCACTGTGACATTTAATTAAGGTGATATATAAAAAAATGTTTTAATGGGTACAATCTATACTGTTAACAATATGTGACGGGCGTATCATGTGCCGTGGCGGTGCACTTTATTTTTTAAGTGATCCTGTTTTCAGCGGAAATGTCTAAACTACCGTCTATGATAAACTATTTTTGGATTGGAGATCGAAATTCATAAATCACATCCGATATGTTAAAAACTGTAACCGACAGATAAGGCATGCTTTATAGTACAATGTATTAGTATGTCCGACTAATCGTGCGTGTTTTTATGATATTACAATTACTTGTAGGATGTACAATTGATCGGACTTGTTCAGCTAACGTAGTGTAGAAATACTGCTGGTTTTAATCGATTGGTAATGAATTCATTGTCCTGAAGAAGGGACCGGTCGTCCGATGATTTTCATTGTTCGTGTTGTTGGGTCAGTTGCGTGCTGTGTGTGCGTGTGGTTGTGTGTGTTAATACAAGATCAAGAGGAAGAGAAATCATGTAATAACTTGAACATGTACATAATTGACTACTTTCAACTTAAGTAACACTACAATGGTTTGAAATTTCTCAATACTATTTCGGTAAAATTCTTCTCTTTGGATTTTGCTTTCATCGGTCGTGTGTGTGTGTGTGTGTGTGTGTGTATATATATATATATATATATATATATATATATATATATATATATATATATATCCTTTAACACTTGGCTCACACAGATGACTCCTTTGACATCAAAATAGTCGTATCCTCGTGTAAAGACTCCAGACATCAAAATAGTCCTGTCCTTGTGTAAAGACTCCAGACATCAAAATATGCCTATCCTTGTGTAAAGACTCCAGACAACAAAATATTCCTATCCTTGTGTAAAGACTCCAGACATCAAAATAGTCCTATCCTTGTGTAAAGACTCCTGACATCAAAATAGTCCTATCCTTGTTGTGGTAGCTCCACTATATATTCCATACGTCACTGGATAAGGCCCATTTGGACTTCCGGAGGAACATGTTGATCCGAACCACCAACCACAACCGAGTGTCTGGGCGCATGCGCTCACAGTGTCGTATGCTTGGAATGGCTGATTGTTGGCCAGTGGGTAGCCTATCATGTTAACTGACGAATATTGCACTGCATATTTGGATGTTGAATCCAAAACAACGAAATTGAAATAAGTTACCATGGTTTGACTGCCCATAGCATTCTTTAAAGTGAATCCAGCTTTAAACGATCGTAAGTTGCTCACTATATGTGCATATTTGTTCCCGAGCCAATAATCTCCATTCGCATCACCGAAACCATTCTCGTATTCGGCATAACTTCGATTAAAGTTAACATTTCCAAATTCACGTACTTGGAGATATGTTACATCAAAGTCGAAATTGCACCAAACCTTCTTCGCAACATCGAATCCATTCGGTTTTATCCAAGCTATTCCTAATCCCATAACACCAGTTGCATCTTTACATTCTATATGAAAGAAAAAACATACGAGATGGTTTAACAAGAGCAACGCCAACGTGGCATAATACGCCCGTAGATTTTGCTCAAGGAAAACATATTTCAGTGGGATTCATATTTTAGTGAAGTTAGCACTGTCCTCTGTGAGCTAATTCATTATTATGCTTGTAGAAATGGATATCAAGATATAAAGAGGGATAGCCTTAGAATGCGCTACTTCATAAATATGCTAACGGTTTGGTTTGTATCCTGCCCACAAGGTTTTCCTAATAAGTGATATTGCGACCTTGACTTTTGACTTCTGACCTTGAAAAACAATAGGCACCTTCCTCTCATCATGATGATCAAATATACCAAGTTATAATATCCTGGAGCTTACGGTTCGGTTTGTATCCTGCCCACAAGGTTTTCCTAATAAGTGATACTACGACCTTGACCTTGAAAAACAATAGGCATCTTCCTCTCACCATGGTGATCAAATATACCAAGTTATAATATCCTGGAGCTTCCGGTTCGGTTTGTATCCTGCCTACAAGGTTTTCCTAAAAAGTGATACTACGACCTAGACCTTTGACCTTGAAAAACAATAGGCATCTTCCTCTCATCAAGGTGATCAAATATACCAAGTTATAATATCCTGGAGCTTACGGTTCGGTTTGTATCCTGCCCACAAGGTTTTCCTAAGAAGTGATACTACGACCTTGACCATTGACCTTGAAAAACAATAGGCATCTTCCTCTCATCATGGTGATCAAATATACCAAGTTATAATATCCTGGAGCTTACGGTTCGGTTTGTATCCTGCCCACAAGGTTTTCCTAATAAGTGATACTACGACCTTGACCTTGAAAAACAATAGGCGTCTTCCTTTCATCATGGTGATCAAATGTACCAAGTTGTAAAGTCCTAGGGCTTATGGTTCAGTCTGTATCCTGCCCACAAGGTCCGGACAGACAGACAGACGGACGACGCCATACCATAATACGTCCCGTCTTCGACGGGCGTACAAAAACTCAGGAAGACCCAGTTACTTAACTAAATTGAGAAAATTACGAAAATATTTTCGTACGAAAACAGTTTACGATTATCAAAGTATTAGTTCCACAACGATACACAGCACGCGCTATTTCCCTATGTATTCTACAATAGGCTAAGCTCAATGTATGTCGTAGATGAGCTAGGGTCGACAGCGATTTAAAGGGACTGGATACGATTTGAGCTTTAAACAAAAATCAAAGAAGTAGGTACAGTTTCTAAAGTCATCTGGCCCAAAATATCGATGATTTCACTTGGAGCTCAAATCCTGGCGTTCAATTAAGGAATAGATTAGCAAACCCAAAATTCGCTCAGTTTGATCAGCAAAATGATTTGTGTAATATGACGAGAGCTTGAAGTTGGCATAAAATTGCAAAAATGCCATTTTCAATGAAAATATCCACAAATTCAGGTGGTTTTGCATTCAGAAAACATACAGCGCATGCGTCGAGCAAATTCATATTGAAGCATGTTTTTCATCTCAAAATAATACACAATATATATAATTTTCATTTTGCTCGACAAATGCGCACATCTTTTCCTGAGCAGTAATTTGTATGACATTTAACAGTTTTCAGGCTTATTTTGAGAAAAAGGCGGGGAATGTCTTATTCATGATGTCATAATGCTATCCATTTAGGACTATCATTCTGATTTTGTTGACATAGTATACCTGGCATTTATTTTACTTTCTTAAAACGCTGATTAAGGTTAATTCCAGACACATTTTATAGAGAGAAAATTTTTGGGCCTTTTAATGTATACAACCGTACCTTGTTCTTTTATTTTTTTATTTATAATGTTTAGAATGCTTAACTAAGGTATTACTAATGATCAGCAAAAATTTGAAGGTCGGTAGTAAAGGTACATGGGAGATACAGAGGTCACAAGTCCTTGTTATGTAAACAAGGCTTGTGCCATGTTTTTGTTTACGTAGGTTAGATAAACTAGTAAGATTCGTTTAAGGCAGATTCTTATGCCCCCGAGATCGAAGATTGGGGGCATATTGTTTTTGTCCTGTTTGTCATTCTGTCTGAAACTTTAACCTTGCTAATAACTTTTGAACAGTAAGTGATAGAGCTTTGATATTTCACATGAGTATTCCTTGTGACAAGACCTTTCCGTTGGTACTAAACCTTTTGACCTCGACATTTGACCTACTTTAAAAAAAATTGTCATAACTTCTAAAGGGTAAATATTAGAGCCTTCATATTGCATATGAGCATTTCTTGTGACAAAATCTTTCTACTGGTACCAAGATATTTGTCCTTGTAACCTTGGCCATCTTCGGAATTGGCCATTATCGGGGCATTTGTGTTTCACAAACACAATTGTTTCAATTCATAAGCGCATTCTAAACACAATCAAATATTTTCCAGCGTTTGGCACATCTCATTGTGTTTTAAACACGCTATTTTCTTTTAAAAAGTGTAATGTAAACAAAAACATGGCACGAGCCGTATCTGGGTCGCTTATTTTACAAAACATCAACTCCTGACTCTAACTGCCATTTTGAGAAACGCACTAAAGACCCGAAATATCTAAAACTTTAAAAAGGGGGGAAATGGGTAAAAATAATCTAAATAAAATAAAATAAACAAAAAAAAAAAAAAAAATTAAGAAAGCCAAAAATAATGTTCGATTTCCTTCTCTAGGTGCAATATCACAAGAATAATGTTTTGATCAATTCGATATTTTTAGTAGTAGATCGGGTATTTAGTGCTTTCATTAAAATGGCAGATCTTGTCAGCAGTTGATGCTGTTGAGGAAAAATAAGTCTTGTAACGTTTACACGAAGAACATTATTAAAGTATGAGGAAGTAAGTAGTGTATAATTGATGTGAAATTTTAATTGACAGGTCCGAAATCTTCCACACTAGTCTGAATTTCGCTGCTGTCATAGGCGAGAAACGACTCTGACCTGGACCGGTAAATGTCCTAGTAAAAATAAACAAGTGCAATCGAGAGAACGATGACGTATATCTTTGTTATTTTAAGAACCTATGACTTGAAATTTGGCATGCAAGTAGTCATATAACATTAATCTATGCAAGGCAAACGTCAAATTACGTATACCATACCTAGTTTAAGATTTTTTAGACATTTGAAGCGAGTGGTTTTTTTTTTTTATCTGGGTCAGAGTTAGACCCCTTTCTATATTTATGGTATCACAGAGCTCGGGCTCAAAACGGGCTTAGCCCCTGTGGCTTATACTCTTTATGACACTATGTCACAAGATGGCAATTTAAATGTTTTGTGGAATTAGGTGTATCGATCACTTTGTTTGACTAACTGACATCGTAGTTCAGTGGTTAAAGTATTGGGTTGGTGAACCGCAGATCTTGAGTTGAAATAGTTTGTTTGAAAATCATATTTTTATCCAAATTTGCATATTTCTGCTTTTTTTGACGTTTATACTTATTATATATCATCATATCTTTTATAATTAAAGCAATTCGTACTGGTTTAAGAAACGATTTCAGGGTGAAGTGAGCCACCTTAAGGTTCGAATCTCAACCATTCTAAAAATATATGAGCAATTAAAAGTGATGGGGGTTGGGACGATCTTGGTTCATCAGATTACTCTTGATATGTGTAGCAGGAATATATATGGTTTAGTGGTCAGGACCTCAATTTCTAAAATATATTTCAAAAATCATAAAATAGGGTTTCTGATGACTCCAAGGCACATGCCCAACAGATGCATCTTGCCATGTGCAACAATAATATATATGGTATAAGGGATGCTTACTCCTCCTAGGCATCTGATCTCACCTCTGGTGTGTTCAGGGATCCGTGTTTGCCCAACTATTTATTTTGTATTGCTTGTAGGAGTTATGAGATTGATCACTGTTCGTTATCTTCACCTTTCTTTTTATGGTAACTGTTGTGGATTACAAATACAATATAGCGTATATTTAAAGGCAACCATTCCCGTCTTACGACAGCCGAGCACTAGTTTAGTACTGTAAACACACGGCATGTATATATCGTTATGAAGTGGAATGATCAGCTATTGGTATTTTATTGGTTTCTTTAATTTTGTTTTATATTCTTTTTATCGTATCTACAATCTTCAGAAGTTGACGGTGATACATTATACCTTTTTAAATCAAATTAGAGTTCGCATCAGAGAATCAGAAAGTGACTCGAAGCGAAAAATGTGATATCGATATAATTCTAACGAAACTTTTATCTTCTTAATCCCCTACCTCGAAATTATATTTCAAATCAAGATATAATTCTTAGAAATATTAACATTAACGATTGATGTGTGTAGATTTCCGGAATAATGGTCTTTTTACATATATTTTTGCATATTTTTTTTTTAGACTGGCACCTATCACTTTTGTAAATGAAATATTGAGATTTTTCCCCATGTAATTCATTGTACATTGTCGGTCCGGTCGCGTGTGTTAGTAAGAAGCTAATCATTTCAAAATGTATCTCTATCTTACATACACATGCACAGTAAGAATTTGATTTTTAAAGAAATTAAAATACAATTACTTATGATTTCTGTTGAAATAAAGCTATTATTTTCTTGGTCGCCTATGACTATGTAAGGTGAAGATAACGAACAATTATTCGGTGTGGTTAAGGGAGAGATTATTATTTTGATTAGTAATTTCAAATCATTTATTCGAATTTTTTAAATGAATTACTTAAAGAATCACAGTCTACGTTTTTGGGTATGTATGGCGATTAATTACAACGGAAAACGTGACCAAAAATATTTTTAAAATCGTAGGTCAAATTTAAAGACCCAACTTTAAGTTAACGCCCCCAAATTTTACCTGTGTTGCGATCAATGATAACCCGCTGGTCAATCAAACTTTTAACAATAGAGCTTAGGTTGATTGACGTTTGCAGAGACCATGGTCTACAGCTACCTGAGAAAGATGTTTTGATAACAATCATGGCTAATGATGACCATCAGTCTTCAGATCTTGAGGAAAGCCCCAGTATACCTGAGTTTTGATAGCATTGACTCGCACCTAGAATATTTTAATTTCTAACGTCCCCTATAGACAATGCAATTTATCATCGTATTTTCTCTCTCCATCTTTATACATGTATTATAGATTAAACAATCAGAAATCAAACAATAATAATAAAAAAAAATAACCAAACAAACATAAGTTATTGGAATATTTTCTATTAATGATTTATTGTGGCTTTATATTTATAAAAACATGAACAATTCTTTATTGGCGCAGCACATCAACATGTATAATGGTTATATTGCCCATGCGTTACAGTAGTTAAAAAAATTCTTCTGTTTGAGATACCACATGGATTATAAATTACACAATCAGAAATCAAACAATAGTAAAAAAGCATAAATAAGTTATTGAGATATTTCTATTTATAATTTATCACGGCTTTATATTTAGAGAGAGAGAGAGAGTTACTGAGATATTTCTATTCATAATTTATCACGGCTTTATATTTATATATAGAGAGAGAGTTATTGAGATATTTCTATTTATATAGATAAGAGAGAGAGAGAGAGAGAGAGAGAGAGAGAGAGAGAGAGAGAGAGAGAGAGAGTTATTGAGCTATTTATAATTTATCACAGTTTTATATTTATAGAGAGAGAGAGAGAAATGTGTAAAACTGTAGCAATAATATAGATGAAATAATATGGCATGGCAATAGTGTTGCATACGTATGACAATAATTACTCATTTAGTCAATGATTGAGAGTAAGGGAGAGAGAGAGAGAGAAAGGGGGAGGGGGTAGACAAGCTATGTGTCAGCTTCTGTTTGGGATACCATCGTTACACAAACACTACGTCCACAGAAACCCTAAAGAGAGAGAGGGGAGGGGGGGGGGGTAGACTTCGTGTCAGCTTCTGTTTGGGATACCACCATTACGCAAACACTACACTACAGAAACCATACAGACGGCCCATATTGAGGGGTATCTTGATCATTCTTCGTTTGGTTGTACATGTACACAGATCTACTTGGATTTATTCATTCTCTCGAAACATGGATATTTTACCTACTACACCCACGACACCGCGAACTCCCAGGACACCAGGAAGTGCCCGGAAATGCCGGGTAATATTATATTTAGGAAATTATTTATATACGATATATAACAATTTAATTAGAAGTTTTAAAAAGCAAAGGTTTAGAAATGGGCTAAACCTGGTTTGTCATTTGCAATACATAAATATGACCAAGTTTGAAGGTTTACAGGAAATAGAAATGCGGTATGCATGTAGGTAGAAATTTTAATTTTTTGTTGTTGCACAAATCAAGACACTAAGCATAATTTGTAATAACCTGAGAAATTTCCTGTGTATATCATAAAAATATACACAACAACCGATCTCTTGGCCAGGTAAATAACATTGACCATGGATAAGCTCCGCCCACATTCAGTGATCCGTGGAGCAACCGTACGGTGTTTTTTTTGGGTCTTTAAGCCTATAATAATAGTAGAACATTTTGAACATTTCAGAAATCTAGGAATATGTAGGGTTGACTTAAGGAAGCACTGTCTAGTTTGTTGAGTATATAAGGTAATTAACAATAATGGGCAAACGGTGACTCAGGTTAGGTCGTCGGGTTTGCGAGGAGATTAAGTGCAATGGCGAAGCGACAGTGATTCCTTATATTTTATCTTATATGATGTAAGGCGAAGATAGCGAACAGTGATCAATATCATAACTCCTATAAGCAATACAAAATAGATAGTTGGACAAACACTGACCCCTGGATACACCAGAGATGGGATCAGCTGCCTAGGAGAAGTAAGTATCCCCTGTCGACCGGTCACACCCGCCGTGAGCCCTATATCCTGATCAGGCAAACGGAGTTATCCGTAGTCAAAATCATTGTGCCAAGAACGGTCTAACAATCGGTATGAAACACGTCAGACAGCATTTGACCCAATGGTAAGTTGTATTGACGAACAACATGTACATCGTTATAACGACCATAGAATTTGCGAAATGCTGACTTCAATCGAGACTGTTGAAACCCCTGTACCATCAACTTGTTTGTCAGTAGCTTGCTTCGATTTAAAAACTGACTTTTCGCAGAACAAGCTCTTGCGTATCGAATAAGTTGAGAGATATAAACACCATATGCAGGCGATAGTGGAATATTGCTACATAAATATGGGAAGTTGACGATGGAGAAGCTGAAATCATCCCGTTTGTCATACAGTTGAGTTGTCAGTTTGCCGTTAATGTATACTTTCAATAAAATATCTAAGTACGAAGCAGATGTGGACGACTCTGTGGTGTCTTTTATTTCGAATTCACAGGGATATATCGAATCAACATATGAATGAAAGTTATTATTGTTAATAGACAAAACGTCGTCGATATATCTAAAAGTTGAATTGAAGGCCACAGCAAGAGATTTTCTTCTTCTCACGTATAGTTTTTTTTAATAAATCTTGCTTCCTATGAATATAGAAACAGGTCAGCTAACAAAGGAGAACAATTCGTACCCATGGGAATTCCAACAGACCTGATCACCAAAGACCACGAAGATATTGTCAATAAAATTAACAAACATACTTCCCAGTAGAAATTGAAATACACTTGGCATTCCATGTCAATTTCCATAGTCTCCGCACACGTCAATCATTTGCATGCAGGTGAAAAATTGTGTATATGGGAAAATTAACACATAATCTGGATTGTTAAAATAAATATTGAAGTAATTCCTCTACAATTGAAGTTCCCTGTACCATGTATATACCAACTTACCATTGATACAAGTTTGACAGTATTGTCCGAAGCAACCAAATACACAGGAACATACGCCAGAGATCAGGGTGCCGCCATTTTCACAAGGGCTGGACTGAAATAAAGCACATGCAGTGCATAAGTATCACCAAACTAAGTACAGATAAAACGTATATCCCTTCGTGTACGCGTATCTAATTACGTGTTCATCAAGAAATCTACATTTTTAATGCTTTTTGTATTTGATATCTTTACACCGGCAATGGTGCCGTCTCCATATGAGTGAAATATTCTCGAGATAGACGTTAAACATTATACAATCAATCAATCATCTTTACAAATTGTAATGATTGGCATTTACTTGTGAATACGTTGCAGTTGTAAATAAAGCGCGCATTAATATATAACTACTTGATAAATATAGAACGTCTACTTTAAATTATTTTAACGGCTAGGAAATTCAACAGAAATGAAAATGAAATGTAAAAATTTGTAAATTTCACTTTTGAAAGTAAATTAGAGTATGAAATGCAACGCTTCACACCAGCATACTATTCATGAGGCCGAAATAAAGTATATTTACATGTGATTGTATTTCTCGACCCTACCTTTTTTTAACGATTTTATTGACAATATATATAAATAAAATAAAAATCTGCAATTTTCAAACTGGTTTTTTAAATTTCTTTTCGCGTTCGAGTTTCTCTGATTTACGTTTTGACAACTATTGATCTTCAATTTGTTTGAAAAGTACCGGTAATTTATAGAGACATGAATTCAAAGTGTATCAAAAATTTCAGATTCCAAAAACAAATTTCAATAAAATTTAAAATGTTTACCTGCCTACTCTACCTAATTTTTGGGGGAGTGAAATAGGAAAAACACCTATATTCCCTTTTTGGCCTGACATATTTGCGCTTTTTGAAGTACGCCGGTGTCGCATAATTTAATCTTCATTCCATCATGAATTTTTTAATGAAAAACTATGATACATGCATGTGGGAATGTAAACAATAATTCGCATTGGCATCAAACTATCACACTAATCCTTATTCCATTCATAATTCCGTATCACTGTTCACTGTCGGGAGTTAAGGGGGGGGGGGGGGTGTTAATCCCAAGGAGGCTCTTGCAATGCATGATCTATTACAGGGTGATTGCATAGCTCTTATCCTTAAGACGAATTTGACTTCACTTTTTTGACACAGTTTTCCCCTATAATAGCTCTAAAACTTCATTGTTATTTCGGATTTCAAACATTTCGGTTGAGCATCACTGAAGAGACATTATTTGTCGAAATGCGCATCTGGTGCATCAAAATTGGTACCGTATAAGTTTTACATTATGACCCCTGGGTCGAGGCCTCTGCTGGTGGACTGTTAGTCCCCGAGGGTCTCTACAGCCCAGTAGCTAAGTACTTCGTTACTAGCTTGAAAATACGGATGTATATTTAATTGCTGTTATAAAATTTAGAAATTCTTTTCAAAATTAAGGATTACCTCCCTCATGCATAGCTCTTATCCTTGGACGAATTTGGCTCCACTTTTTTGGCACGCTGTTTTTGGCTAAATTTTAGCTATAAAACTTCCTAGTTATTTCGGATTTCAAACATTTCGGTTGAGCATCACTGAAGAGACATTATTTGTCGAAATGCGCATCTGGTGCATCAAAATTGGTACCGTATAAGTTTTACATGTAGCATAATTTGCCCTTCTTATAATATTTTTTATCGCCACTCAAATGACAATATCAGTTAAACTCATGGATGCTCCTCGAACTGCATCTAACCAATGAACTACTTCATATGACGAAGGACTCGCACAAAGATAAATGTGTTAAAATATTGTTGAAATGAAGGTTTCTTTTTTATATAAAAGGTACATGTTGTGAAGTTGACCTTTACAAAATGACCTTGAGTGACCTTTGTCTCCAAGGCTTTTCCCTATTACTTATTTGTGTGATACATGATCAATACATGTACTTGTTCAAAAACTGTTGAAATAATTAAGGCACTTTTTCCGTGTATAAGATATATATCCTGAGCGACCTTGACCAATCCAACATAACCTTGAGGAGACCTTGGTTCAAACGATCAATTGTTGAAATGAAGCATTTTTTTCATATATACGATGTTATGTTCTATGTAACCTTGACCTTTATTCTGAAAGCGATTTGCCTATTACAAATTTTTGTGATATACATGTATGTTCAATCCTATTTCAAAAACTGTTGAAAAGAACTTTTTACTTATTAAAAGGTAAAGAGTTTTGAGTGACTTTAACCTTTCCATTAGGACCTTAGTCCAAAAGTCCCTGTCTCAAGGAATATTTGTGATCAATTATGATAAATTTCTGGTGTAAGGTTTAGGAGAAGGGAATTTTAATATAAAAAAACCTTATTGAAATAAGAACTGTTATATGTTCTGAGTGACTTGACCTTTCCAAAATGACCTTGAAAGATCTTAGTCCAAAAGTCCTTGTCTCAAGGAACATTTGTGATCCATTAGGCCTACATCAATTTCTGATGAAAGGTTTAGGAGATATGGGCTTGGACGGACGGACAGACATGGCGGTGACTATATGCTTCCCTGAATATTTTCGGGAAGCGTAAAAAGAGGGAGGGGTGAGGACCCCTTTCTAGATCCGTCTTTGTATGATTACATCTAGGTAGGCACTCTTTTTCGCTAACCTTGAATCTTTGATTTGATTGATTTCTCTTACTTAACGTCTCGCTCGAGAATTGTTCACTCATATGGAGACGTTACCAAGACCGGTGAAGGGCTTCAAATTTAGGCCTATGCTCGGCGCTTACGGCCTTGAGCAGTGTGGGTTCTTTAGCATGCCACACCTACTGTGACACGGGACATCCGTTTTTAAAGTCATCTCCGAAGACTCGTGACATTCACACCTGATGCCGAGCGTTTGGCGATGGAACTGTCACTACCTGTTTTAACGACTTAGGTCTGTTGCGGCCGGGATTCGAACCCCAGCCTTCCGCATGCGGGGCGAACGCTTTAACCTTTCGGCCACCGCGGGGGGTAACCTTGAATCTTTGAGGAGAGAGGTATCAGGAACCCATTGCTAGCGAAGATGGTTGACCTCAAGTTCCAGAAATCATTTACAGTAAACATTTTAAATGTTTAATCGTTTTATTTAGATCTGGGAAATTTCGTATTCTCTTTAGAGAAGTCGAGAGGCATAGCTTTCATCGACTTCTCTTCGCAAGCATTCATATTTTAATTCTGGAAAACGTGTAAATTCGGTGACGGTTTATGTTTCGACTCGGATGTGCCTGGATTTACGCAATAGACAAGTTGTTTTCAAACATTTAGCAGTAATGCACAAAACTGTCAAAGGAAATCAACATTTACTTGCTTTTAATCCATTTTCAAAATGTCTCCTGTCCCGGGTTTACGTTAACTGGTCTTGGGAGCTGTCACGATAGGGTCCAGTTAAGAGAAAAGCAGGCTGACGTAATCAGAGTTGTTATTTAAACCCGGGACAAGGGCATGTTGAAAATGGATTAAAAGCAAGTAAGTTTTGATTTCCTTGTGACGGTTTTGTGCATTACTGCTAAATGTTTGAAAACTTAAATAATATCTATTGCGTAAATCCAGAAACATCTCGGTGATCTGAGTCGAAACGTCGGTCGAAGCATAAACCGTCACCGACTCCGGCATGTACACGTTTTCCAGAATCAAAACATGAATGCTTGCGAAGAGAAGTCGATTCGTTAACTATATTTTTCATCCGTAAAACTATATTTGACGGTTGTAAACTATAGTTTACAAATGCTAATCCAAGTTTATCTGTCTTTAAATAAACGTTAACAATAGATTTTGCTGATAAATACAGATTCACATCTGTAAACTATAATTCACATTCGTTAACTATAGTTCACATTTGTTAATCCTAGTTTCACAAATTGTGATACTATATTTATCAGATAAACTATGACTTGTAAACCGTAGTTTACAATCGTGAAACCGCATTTATCAGATAAACTATGTTTTACGATCGCTAATGATTGTTTTCATTGTTAATTATAGTTTACGCTTGTGAAAAATAGATTATCTGTTAACTATGGTTTACAGATGTGAAATATAGATTAACATCGTTAACTATTACGGTCCGTAAACTATAATTTACAGTCGATAAACCTAGTTTATTAACTGTGAAACTGTGTTTAGCTCATTTTTGTGAATTTGGCGTGCCATAGAAGTCGATGAAGGCTATGCATCTCGACTTCTCTAGAAGTAGGAAATTTCGATGATCTTCTTTAGATGCAACACTGTAATATTATGATTTATAAACAGTGGCGAAATTAAAGGGGGGGGGGGGTGTCGGTAAAGCTAGCTACGTGAAACTGGCTACTTGAACAAAGAAAATTTGGCTACTGTAGTAGTCAACGACTTGATTCTGGAAAAGTTAGCTACTAGCTGTCAGCTACAAGTACCGTAACCAACTATTAGACAGATATAAGGTAGCTGATTTTCTTGTATTACAAGCAGCTACTTAGTTAAGGAGAGCTTGAAATCCATAAGGATGTTTGCTTAAAATGTGCAGGTTTGCTTTTCTTGTGAGGATTGATGGTATATTGAGATATAAAAATCACTCCTCATTGTGGGTATTAGTCAGCATTATTTTTCTTTCTTTGATGCAAACACTCAGCTACTTGGTATTTTCAAAGGAAATTTGAAAGTGAAGGGTTTTTTTCTTCCAATAAAATTTATAAATAGCTGAAGTCATTAGACATGATATCTGAAAATTGATGGCATATTGAAATGTTAATATAACCCCGAATTAATTATTTCGTTCTTCTATCTTGAAAACTATAAGTAAATTCACCCCTCTTCATGTATCTTACCCTGAATTGAATATTTCTATATCGTAAATACCTTCTACTCTCAACATGTACCTGTCGCGGTAGCTCAGTGGTAGAGCGTTTGCTTCGGGAGTTCGAGCCCCGCTCGTGCCATGGCCGCGTCAAACATGAGTAGTGAGTGCTCCTTCACCAAGCGTTCGACATCTAGAAGCGAGAGTCACAGGTCCTTTTGATATGCCTTTAAAAACGGAGGTCCCGCGTCGCGGCAGGCGTTGACACGATAAAGATTCCTCGCTGCGACAGCCCTGAGCGCAAAGCATAGGTCTAAATCTCTGGTGCTTCACCTACAGCTGGTGACGTCTCAATTTGAGTGGAAATTCTCGACAGAACGTAAAACAACCAACCAATACGCAGAGCAATGGTTAAGTAAGTAGCAAAGTCAAGCATGAAGTTTGGAATTTCAAAGCATTTTCTGATACGGAAAGACTCCTCCGATAACTAATTATATTCAAACTCAGTAACTTTTTCGTGAGCAAATGAATGAATAATTTATATAACGTTATATTTTCCTAGTTGAATCTCAGCAAAACACGGAATTATTCGATTGTATTGATTATATCTTGTTAAACGTCCCTCTCGAGAATTTTTCACTCATATTGAAACATCACCAAGACCGGTGAAGGACTTCAAATCTAGGCCTATGCTCGGCTCATACGGCCGTTGAACAGTGAGGGTTCTTTAACGTGCTTCACCTACTGTGACACGGACGTCTGTTTTTAAGGTCATCTCGGAGGACCCGTGACATTCACACCTGATGCCCAGCGTTTGGCTATGGAACTGTCCCTACCTGTTTTAACGACTGTCGCGGCCGGGATTCGAACCCCGACCTTCCGCATGTAGGGCGAACGCTCTACCTCTAGACATTCGATATTCCACTGATCTTATTACAGACTCGGGTATTTATACCGGTAGCTTCACGTGTGTCGTGAACGAAAGGACCATCTGGAGTCACAGGACAGGACAGGAAAGAAACAATACCAAAATGAAAATTATTATGTACATGAAAAAGTGAAAATTACTAACCATAGCATATCATACTAAACATAGTCAAATGAATCTAATTCTTTTTTGCACTTTACATGGACTTCAGATGATTGTTGACACCAAAGAAACTGCATGCCATCAGTATTATACTACAATTATCTTAAAATTACAAATCCCATCTCCAGAGATATCTGATGTAATTATAAAATGTTAATATTGGAAAACAAAAAGCAATTATGATATTACTATGAACGGTCGCATGTACAATATTTAAACTAATGCATGCATTTTATTAGAACTTAAAAAAAAGGTAATGAATATTTCATAAGTATTTTGCGAGTTTCGATATGAAGTTCCTGAGGAAAAATGGTATTGGGTCATTATTGTAAACGAAGAAACAAATATTATAAAAGGTTTTGTTCTGTTGCATACATGTATATACAATGCACGTGTATTGTCCTTCCTTACGTAAAAAGTTAGCGCTTGATAAATTCAATTCAAACGAAATTGTTGATTTATAGGTTGATTAACAATTCTTTGCTATGTAAAATTGTGAGCTATGCATCTCTGTTGCACCTCGACATTCAAATTTTAGCTGACCATTACAAATAACTTAGTTAAGCATTCTAAACATTAACACTTGAAAAAAAGATTTGAATTTTTCAGCTAAAAACGTGTCCATGCCCCTTTAAGCTGTTTTATATTAATAAAAAGGAATCGCATCCATTTCCGTAGTTTAGCTGACAAAACTGAATAGTAAGACATCGAATAGAAGTAGTGATGTTCTGGCGGACTAGTATCCTGTTACAGGGTGTGCATGGGACTGGGTGGGTTTTGTGCATTTGTTTGTATGGGACTGGGTGGGTTTTGTGCATTTGTTTGTATTGGACTGGGTGGGTTTTGTGCATTTGTTTGTATGGGACTGGGTGGGTTTTGTGCATTTGTTTGTATGGGACTGGGTGGGCTTTTTGCATTTGCTTGTATGGTGCTGGGTGGGTTTTTTGCATTTGTTTGTATGGGTCTGGGTTGGATTTTCCCCTTCACGATAGGTTACGCGAATAGTACATTAAAATTAAATGAATTTTTGTAATTTGTACTATTTCTTTATCAAAGGCTTGATGACAGGCAACAAGAGTGTTGGTTATGGTGCATACTTAAGGCTCTGTTAACTTTAAGATCTATAGGAATGGAATGAAATTGACTTAATCTTGTTGGAAATGAACTGTGTTCATATGCTCTTGTAATCATGAATAATTTATAAGATTCCATTAATTCCGTTTGAAATTCACGGTTTTTTGTGTAGTAGTATATATATATATATATATATATATATATATATATATATATATATATATATTATATATATATATATATATATATATATATATATATTATATATATATATATATATATATATATATATATATATATATATATATATATATATATATATATAAAAAGCAAACTGGCACTTAAACTAAACTACAAAAGCTGAGAACAAATAGAATGTCTACATATTGAAATTATCGAGTGTAATATGGGTCGTTGGTTGTATATTGTTTAACGTCCCTCTTGAGAATTTTTTCAATAAACGTCTGTTCTGAACGATTGATTACATATTGCTCGGAAATATTTCACTCAAATGGGGACGTCACCATTGCCGGTGAAGGGCCGCAAAATTTAGGGCTATGCCACAGACACTTGTTTCTGTAAATAACTTACGACCTCTGTATACTACTGATAACAGAGGTCGTAAGTTATTTACAGAAACAAGTACCTGTGGGCTATGTCCAGCACTTATGGCCTCTGAGTAGGGAGGGATCTTTATCGTGACACGGGGCTTCTGTTTTAGAGGTCTCATCCGAAGGACCGTCCCATTTAGTCGCCTCTTACGACAAGCAAGGGGTACTGAGGACCTATTCTAACCCGGATCCCCAGACTGACACACACACACACACACACATATATATATATATATATATATATATACACACACACACACACACACACAAGGGCGGATCCAGGAATTGCAGTTACGGGGGGCGCCACTTTATGAGGCAGGGGGGTCTGGATTTTACATATTTTATAGGGCTTGAAATATGTCTCCTATTTAGTCATTTGTACTATTTTCTATCATTTTTTATAAGGTTAAAATAGTAAAATGACGCAAATTTTAAGGGGTTTGGGAAAAAAATTAAGTTCTCCCAATAAAGTAATTCAAGAAATCAAGAGATTTTGTCATTTATTTCTCCGGGAGTGGAAGAAATTATTGCTTTTTTTTTTTTTTATCGTTTAGTACATTTTTCTAAACAAGATACCAGGATTTACGCGTGCCTCTCTTAAATCCGCCACTGATATATGATTGATTGATTGAATATTGTTCAACGCCCCTCTCCAGAATATTTCACTCATATGGAGACGTCATCACTGCCGGTGAAGGGCTGCAAAATTTAGGCCTATGCTCGGCGCTTATGGCCTATGAGCAGGGAGGGGTCTTTATCGTGCCACATCTGCTGTGACACGGGACTTCGGTTTTTGCGGTCTCATCCGAAGGACCGCCCCATTTAAGGCCGTAAGCGCCGAGCACAGACCTAAATTTTGCAGCCCTTCACCGGCAATGGTGATGTCTCTATATGAGTGAAAAACTCTAGAGTGGGACTTTAAACAACATACAACCGATTGGCGTTGCTAAAACGCGGAACGGAAAATGAAACGGAAGACGGAATGGAACGGAAAATATTGTATGGAATAATGATATAAGGAGGTCATCATTTTGCAAAATAAAAGATTTATCATGAACAAGGGAAGCAAAAATTACAGAGAGAGCGGGAAGTCATCCACAGAATCCACTTTTTCATATACTTCATAATAATGAATATGTATTTTAAGTTGATTAACTTACCTTGTAATATAATTTTAAAAAATCATACTGAAAAAGACTTGAAACTTTGAAAATTTACATCCACTGAAAAAAAAAGAATACCCCCCCCCCCCAAAAAAAAAATATTGTAAAAGATGAAAAAAAAAATCGAATTTGCTTTTATTCGTAATTTAGTTCTACATATAATATATGTATGAATTTATGTATCACATCAAATTTTAAAGCGAACGAGTCCGGTGTGTATAAAAGGTTTGCCTCATTTGGGATGAATTTATGTGAAAGTTCGTACATTTACCGATATCCTGCGGATTAGTGTCGAACCAGAGGAGATGCAGCGGGAACGAAAGATTGAAACAGAACCAATGAAAACTAAGGTGAAGTTTACGATCCATAGTATGAGGAATTAACAGATATGAAATAGCTAAAAGGCTAACAGACAATTCAATTTATGCTTGAATGGAATTTAAAGTTCACCTCATTATCAATCTAAATATGAAGATACAAGTACATGTATTTGATTTAAAAATAAACTGCTAGAAGTCCTGGATTGGAGTGCTGATGTCACTCTGTTAGGTAAAAAATAATATACAGTGTATCAAACACAAGATGTATAACTTATTGACTTAATAAGATCATGAATTGTCGTTGTTATAAACATACTATATTCCCTGTTGTAAGTACACACATACAGAGGGGGGGGGGCGGCATTTAAAACACGTGTGTTCTTTCAATTCTCTATCCATAGGTGTCGCTACTCGCTAACACATCTGTCAATGCCGACATTTCAAAATTCTTGTAAAACGCTTTGTAAATTCTTGTACAAACGTTTAACTTCCCTTTATCAATTTATGATGCAGAATTTAAAGATAAAATTGTTTTACCGCTGGTAAACAAATTCCCAAAATTTCGATATTCGTCATAATAAAGTATTTTTCTCCGATATTTGGTGTTATCTTGGCTACATTAATCATTCTAATTCTTAAATTCTTTTCCGTTCCGTCCTCCGTTCCCCGTTTTAGCAACGCCCATGGGCGATTGGGTATAATCTAGTTTTTGTAAGAATTTCAGAAACTAATGGAGTATACTCAATCAGCTTTGTAATATTCTTATTATAGGCCTATATTTTGTGCGCTCGCTTCTTAACCGGAACGTCGTGAGTTCGAGCCTCACTCGTGCCATGACTGATCTCTCTCTTTCTCTCTCCACTTAACGTTAACGCAAACGCTCGGCATCAGGTGTGTTGTTGTTGTTGTTTTGCCGTTTTCCGCCACACTCAACAATTTTTCAGTTATCTGGTGGCGCCCAGTTTTTATCGGTGGAAGAGAAAACCCAGATACAATGTACCTGGAAGGAGACCACCAACCATCCGAAAGTAAACTGGGAAACTTTCTCACTTCCCGGTGCGAGCGGGATTCGAACCCGCGCCGACCAGAGATGAGAGGCCGTGTGATTTTGAGCGCGATGCTCTGGCCACGGAGGCTCTTGGCATCAGGTGTGAATGTCACGGGTCCTCGGAGATGACCTTATAAACGGATGTCTCGTGGCACGCTAAAGAGCCTTCAATGCTCAATGGCCGAGCAAAGACCTGAATGTGAAGCCATTCACCGGTCTTGGTGACGTCTCCATATGAGTGAAAATATCTTGAGAGAAGCATTAAACAAGACAAATTAATAAATCTTACAGTTAATATATAAATAAACAATATAATAATATCCAGGAGCAATAGCCAATATAAATCTCAACCCCAATGCATTAAAATTTACTGTTGTTATGGCTGTGGTTGTTGCTGGTGTTGTAGTTGTTGCACTCTCTGTTGTTGTTACTTCCGGCGTTGTTATTGCTGTTGTTGTTACTTCCGGCGTTGTTATTGCTGTTGTTGTTACTTCCGGAGATGTTATTGCTGTTGTTGTTACTTCCGGCGTTGTTATTGCTGTTGTTGTTACTTCCGGAGATGTTATTGCTGTTGTTGTTACTTCCGGCGTTGTTATTGCTGCTGTTGTTGTTACTTCCAGTGTTGTTATTGCAGTTGTTACTTCCGGTGTTGTTATTGCTGGTGTTGTCCGTCTGTAGAAGAATGAAGTCGACGTAGATGTTGATACACATTTTTTTCGCAAATCCTCTCGGAAAAAACGACACAATGTAACAGACAACGTTTTGTAAAGTTCGAACCCGAGACAACCTGTTTGGTAATGTAAACAAATGACAGCACATTGAATTCTGGATTTCACTTGCATTTCATGCAGTAGTTGTGTGGTATTGTAAACGTTCCAGTCACACTTATATAAGAAAGAGAAATCATTATTTTCTACATTTTCTTCTCCAAAGGATACAAAACAATGTGTGAAAACGGCGAGGAACAAAATGAGACGATTTCCCTCAAACTGAGTCATTTCTAAGATTTTTAAATATCATAAAAGGGAAAAGTGAACATCAAGTGGTATCCTCACCAGTTTATTTTCATCAAGTACACGTGATATTGCACGGTACATCCCGATTTTATACAGACTATTGATCTGCCCTTTCACTTCATTGCTTGATCTTTTCCTATGTACGGCTGTAGGGCGTTCTGAGCGGTCCAATGACTGATTTCCAGAGTAGCCCGTTATTTACAAAACACATTCGTTTGAAGCTGATAGGCAACTTTTAAGTTTCATAAGCAGCCATTCTATGTATTAGAACTTAAGTTTAGAGAACAACATTGTACTTGGAATATGTTATACCCAATGATTAGAATCGTATTTTGCGAAAAATTCGTTATCAAAAAGTTCTTGAGTGGAGACATTTTAAAGAATGTATAATTATGTACAAATATCATGTCTGAATCCAATACAACGGAACGCTTTTTTAAAAATTCTTTGATCAATGATGTATTCTGAAAATATTCAAAACGAGATAATTCAATTGTTAAAGTTATTTCTAAGGGCGATGGTCATTAATTTAGAAAGAGAGAAAAAGAGAGTTTACAAATTTTCATTGGAAATATACTACTCAAAATTTGATAAGGATCATAGATATTTTTCTGTTTAAAAAATTAATAACTGCATAACTGGCAATATTGTGTCCAAGTGAAATCAAAAACGTCTTCAACAAACTTGCACGTGCATTTCATGCCATGGGAAATGCGTTTCTCATCACAGTTTATGCTTTTGCTACCATTTCACGATTTTCACTCAGGCATCGGTGTCTGATTCTTTCTAAAATTTCAAACTCACTTGAGTGTTTACACTACGTTTATCAACACAATGCCCCCTCAACGTGTAAAGCGTCGCCTGACGACAGAACAACTGGGCAGATGTATTGGAATGCTTGACGTTGGCTATTCACAACGTGACGTTGGAAATGCACTAAACGTCAGTCAGAGCGTTGTAAACAGGGCCTGGAACCGACAGCAAACTTTTGGTACAGCAGCACACCGACATGGGGGTGGTCGTCAGAGGTCGACAACCCAACGCCAAGACCATTTTGTGGCTCTTCAGGCACGACGCCATCCCTTCTGGACAGCAACCAGCCTACGTAACGACCTCCTGAACGCCTCAGGGTGAATGTGTCCACTCAGACGATACGGAATCGGTTTCACAATGCAGGTCTCAACTCGAGAAGGGCATCTGTTCGAGTCCCTCTGACTGTTCGATACCGGCGAGAGCGATTGGACTGGGCTGTAGATCATGTCACTTGGACACAAAACGATTGGGTTCAAGTTCTGTTCACCGATGAGTCCAGGTATTGTTTGGACTTTACAGACAGGAGGCACCGAGTGTGGCGACGACAACGTGAACGTTTCCATGATGCGAACATCAGTGAACATGACCGTTATGGTGGTGCTTCCATCATGGTCTGGGGTGGAATCAGCAGGGATGGAAGAACAGATCTTCATGTCCTGGAGAGAGGAACAATGACGGGGGTGCGGAACCGGGATGAGATCCTCGATGTTTACGTCAGATCCTACGCTGGTGCTGTTGGCCCTGAGTTCATCCTGATGGATGATAACGCCCGTCCTCATCGCACCAGGGTGGTGGAGCAGTACCTTCAGCAGGAGACAATTGTCCATATGGACTGACCAGCGCGCTCGCAGGACTTGAACCCGATTGATCATGTATGGAACATGCTGCAGGTTGCCCTTTCACGCCGTAGAGCACAACCCACGACTTTTTCAGAGCTCGGAAATGCCCTCGTGGAAGAGTGGAACAACCTTCCCATTGGAAACATCCGGGTGCTTATTGACAGCGTGGCTCGACGTTGTCAAGCCGTCATTGATGCAAGAGGAGGCCATACCCGGTATTGACACTTCATCGACTAAGTGTAATGATGGACTATCCCCAAAAACTGTGTAATTCTTTCTCTGGTTTGCTGTTCACTTTTTGTAATGAAATGCCTTTTGGTGTTGTTATCAGATTTCAAGCATTCCGTATTGATAAAAGTTCATGACGTTCATGAATTTTCATTCATAACCTGAGTAAACACGTTTCTGAGTCAAATTTATCTCTTTTGTTATGTTAGTGGTAAATTACACACATGCAAGGTGAAGATAACGAACAGTGATCAATCTCATAACTCCTACAAGCAATACAAAATAGATAGTTGGGCAAACACGGACCCCTGGACACACCAGAGGTGGGATCAGGTGCCTAGGAGGAGTAAGCATCCCCTGTCGACCGGTCACACCCGCCGTGAGCCCCATATAACCTAGTGATCCTTATCAAATTTTGAGTAGTATAACTAGAGAAAACTGAAGGAGTGACAGGTATAATATTAGAAACCACTTGCCCCATGATAAAAGATCATATGTTAAAAAAATATTCACAAGTCGGTAGGAGAGAGAGAGGGAGAGTAAAAGATATATATTTTCTAAGTTGGAGAAATATCTCTTTCAACAAGCGAGATAGCTTTTAACTTAAACAGATATCTCTTTAACTAATAAATACCGTATACAGGGTTATTTTCGCCCCGTGTTATTTTCGCCTTTCTAGACTTGCTGACGGTGTCACTCCGTTTTGAATTCGCCCACCCACAATGTGTTAAGAGATATAATGAAAGAACAGTTTCGCCCAGTCTTGAATTCGCCCACTGACAACAAGGACAGAAGAAACGAAAATAAAACGGGGGCGAATATTTCCCAGTATACAGTAGCTCACTTTACTGAGAGATATCTCTTTAAGAAAGGTAGCTTCTGAAATTAGAGAAATCGAAAAATTTCTGTAATATAAGCTGTATAGTCTGTGCAATAAGGTATGTCTGCAATTTTAACAGATATCTTACCGCTATTTTGGGGATAAATATGAAAAAGGCTCATCGTACTGTATGTTGTACATAGCTCACACAGATTTTTATTCCTTTGCAATGAATTTTCTGGAAAATATAGCAAAATACAGGACAATTAAGTAAATATTGCTAGTGCATGGGTTGGTGTCTCATATTTGAAAGAGATAGCAGTGTTAAAACGTCATTGAAATAATGCAATTTCATGTAATAAGTTTGAAATACTTCCCTCATAAATTAGTACTGAGATTTTTATTGGATAATTTCTTTTTCCAGAAAGACAATAATGGCATGATGCACACACACGCTATCAAGGGACATTTCTTTCAGAAAATGTTCAACAAAATGGTTCAATTCTAATTAGTTAACAGGAGAGATAGAGTTGATTAAGTTTTGTATATATCTTTAAACTAGTACTGATTGTAACGGGGACCGTTACAGATGTTCTCCAAATATTCCCCCATTTAGCAAGTGGTGACATTTGTTCCGGTACACCGGGTATGTGGTTTTGGCCATATCAATCTGTGAAGCGTCTAATTATATAACTATTTAATGACGTTCGGTCCATTTTATGCGAAAAGAAATCAGTTATAGACATTTTAGCATTAACCAAACAAAATTCGGTGCACGTGAATCCACGTGCTGGTGAGCAATTTCACCATGTCGATACATTACATGTTTTAGTCTGAAGATATGACAATTTCTAAACAATTCAATGAAAAACGAGGAAGTAACAGCGACTCCATAGTACAACGACCAAAAGCATTTCACGTGCATACACGCGCACGTGAGTATGACATAACATTTTTGTTGGTGTTATTCGATAGACATTTGAATGATATACTTGCAATACGATTTACTTACTGTATGAATTTCACATTGATTGCTTCATTGATAAGAAAATTTCAAAATCATTCAGTCAGAATTTAGCGCACATGTGTGCGGGTAAGTGATTTGACAGTATCAAGAGTAGAGAGACCCAAAATATATCTGCAACCTAAATGTCAAAACTATTCATTCAAATCTAAAAATGTTATAGACCACTGCTTGAATAAGAAAAAGAAAAAATACAATGCACACGCATTCACGCACATGCGAATTCAACTAAGGAATTTTCGTTGACATCATTCAATAGGCATTCATATCATAAACCTACATCAAAAATTTCATTT
Organism: Ostrea edulis; assembly: GCF_947568905.1. NCBI lineage: Eukaryota > Metazoa > Mollusca > Bivalvia > Ostreida > Ostreidae > Ostrea > Ostrea edulis. The sequence goes on along the minus strand of NC_079165.1, from coordinate 29,675,978 downwards.
CATTCTTTAATTCGAAAATTATGGCCATTTTAGTCCCCGAAAAATGAAAGAAAAGCTATGCACGTGCATGTATGCGCACGTGAGTATGCCTCAGCATCAATGTTGATGTCATTCAATAGACATTTGATAGATGGAACAGTAAAGTCTATGTTACCAAATTTCGCCATATATTCCTCCTGCATCCCCGCTCCCGTGGGGATCCGGGTTAGCATAGGTCCTCAGTACCCCTTGCTCGTCGTAGAAGACGACTAAATAGGACGATCCTTCGGATGATACCGCAAAAACAGCAGGTGTGGCACGATAAAGATCCCTCCTGCTGAAAGTCCATAAGCGTCGAGTATAGGCCTAAATTTTGTAGCCCTTCACCGGCAGTGGTGGCGTCTCCATATGAGTGAAACATTCTCGAGAGGGACGTTCAACAATATTCAATCAATCCTGCACCCCCGAAGCCTTAAGGATGGAACAAAAATTTATCCAAGTTAAAACATCTTCCCAATAACCTCACAGGGCTCACGGCGGGTGTGACCGGTCGACAGGGGATGCTTACTTCTAGGCACCTGATCCCACCTTTAGTGTGTCAAGGGGTCCGTGTTTGCCCAACTATCTATTTTGTATTGCTTATAGGAGTTATGAGATTGATCACTGTTCGTTATCTTCACCTTTCATCTGTAAGAAAAAACTAAATGCATAGATCTAGGTCTCTACCGAAATTGTAAATTTTATGATCTCCGGGGTAGACGTACTGACTCCAAGGCGGGGCCAAACTTGGTATATATAATGTTTATGTGTAAACCATTTTTAAATGTTATTGATAGCATAGATCTTCTTTAATACTTTTCCGTGGGCCTCTTGTTAGTTAGATATTTTAGATGAAATAATTCCAGTTCCATCCCTGCTAAGTTCTGTTTTTTATATGTCAGTATTGAAAAGATTAATCGGGGACGTGGACCAAACTGATGACTTTCATAACGCACTAGGATTACTTTTCAATATTTACGTCCAATATTCGTTTTTATTATAAATGAAGACCGAATACGTACTTTATATTGGATAGAATAAATAGATATAAAAATCAACGGGGTTCGAATTGACTGCTACGTAACATGGCTATCTTTAAAAACGAAATCTTTGAAGTTGCGAGTTTTCGGTTCACATGGGGATTTGATAAATGTTTGAACAAAAATGTACTGGGGAAATATGCTAGGATGTTTTTGATATGATGCAAGAATACAGCGACCTGCGCCGTAAATCGAAGATTCTTATGAGGGGTGGATCTGTAGCTCTCTGGTAGGACGAAATATTTTCCAAGAGAGCTACAGATCTGCATTAGTGCAGATGCACATGTAATTCCGAATTGTCGGTACGCTTAACATACATAAGCAGGTTTAAATGTCCAAGTCAGTCGTCGATTGTGAAAGTCAGCCCTTCTCGAAAAAGTCCAGTAATGAGGTCATCCGTTACTCTACGCCCGATTCACAGCTTCTTGTTTATACCAGAACCATTGAAATGCCTCCGAGATGGTGCCTCGACCAAAAACAAACAAAAAACAACAACAACGGGGAAACAATAATTGAAATCTTTCTATAAATCATATTTAATTACTTCTTCTGACGACCAGAAGTGACGTATGAAAATGACAGACCCATATCAGAAGTATGTAGACTATAGTCTATGATCAACACAAGTTTCAGAAACTCAAATAAATTCTGAGATATAAAAGAATAAAACACATAATTTATCAAAGTCGACATCTTGCACGCATGTGTACGCATACGTACAGGTAGAAACCAATCTTTAACTTTATTTTAGTATATTCTACATATTTTGAAATAATCTTACATGAAAATGGGATAGGAAAATGCGGAAAAAACTTTCGTCCACGAGCGAATTTGAACTCACGTCACCCGAATTCTCTTGGGTCGTAGACCAGTGACTAAACTGACCGAGCTAACCCTGCAAAGAGAAAATCACAAATGATTTGGAAACACGTAGTCCGATTTAAAAAACAATTACATATTTAAACGGTGAAACAATAATCAATATCTAATTTTTAGAAGTTATACTCCACCACTTCATGTGACGACCGGAAGTGATGAATGAAAACGATAGACCCATATGAGAAGTCTGTAGACTATTATCAGCACAAGTTTTAAAATTCTATCTCAAATAGTTTCAGTGAAATAAAACAAAAAAATCATATTAATAATTAATCAAAATCGACATCTTGCACACATGCGCACGCATACATACACATAGAAACCAATCTTAAACTTTATTTTGGTATATTCTACACATTTTAAAGTAATCCTAATTGAAAAAATGGATAGAAAAAATGCGAAAACAATTTCGCCCACGTGCGGATTTGAATTCGGATCATTCGGGTCCTCTTGGTAATAGACCAGCGACTAAGCCGACTGAGCTAACTCTGCCAAGATAAAATAATGAATTACTCGAAAATGCAAAAACAATTTTATATTGCTTTTTAATCTTTATTGATACAGAAAATGTGAAGAAAAAATATTTCAAATGATAACAAGATTTGAAAACTTTACAAAACGGAAGTAGATCTCTAATTTGGACTAGTGTCGCCGACGACAAACATTGGTAAATTTAACATTTACAGATATAGCTCTATCATTTCTGAAAATTTCATTTCTCTACCTCAAACACTTGCGGACAAAATTTTAAACCGGAAGTCAATACCTCGGGACCGAAAGTGATTTTAAAAAAAACAAACGGCGTTTTATAAAAACTTTATATCAAGGTATAGGGCTCACGGCGGGTGTGACCGGTCGACTGGGAATACTTACTCCTCCTAGGCACCTGATCCCACCTCTGGTGCATGTATATCCAGGGGTCCGTGTTTTTTGTATTGCTTATAAGAATTATGAGATTGATTACTGTTCGTTATCTTTACTTTTCATCAAGAACAACTCACATGCAAAATATTATAAAAATCGATTGAGGCCTTTTTGAGTAATCGTATTTACACAAAAAAAACTTAAAGGGAAGCAATACAATCCCTATCAGGTTGTCCCTTGGAAAATGGAAGAACTTTTAATAAGAAACAGTAAAACCAATATGTTCCCAAACTCCGTTTGGGGAACATAATAAGAAGGTCCTCACTTGAAAACTGTGGAAGGGGTTAGCCGAAAGAATTATGTACCACGCTAATTTTTTTTTTAGATAAAGAGGCAAAACTCCTGCAAAAGACTTTAAAATAGATCAAAACTTCACGAAGAAGCTACGTAGCACGTATCAGCTAGATATGTGACAGAAAAATGAAAATAGATACAGAAAACCCCGAACGAACAGAAGAATGGACGACGTTCAGACATCGCTGTACCATTAATACGTCCCGCATAAGACGAATATGAACCACATACACACACACGCACGCACGTATGTATAAACATGTAGTGTTAACGAATGATGCACATCTTTATATTTTAGTGCAGTACAATGTGGTGGGAAATATGACCTGGTCTATCCCAATTTTTCACCAGAGAACAAGTTCTCCAGCTAACTGATTTTGCAAACTTGTAACATTGTTTGATTTCTGATTAACGCCGCCTGAAACAGATTTTATGTTCCGGACATACCGAGCATCGGACAGACTATTTACAGGATTCATTAGTAATACAGCATTTCTTAGATACAGAAAACATTGTTTCATTTTTTACCACAGCCAGTAACGTAAAACCCTTTTCAAATGATAAGAGAAAGATATTGCCTTTGCATGACTTAAAATTAATCTCGGTTGAGATTTGGCTCGGCTGAATCTCGGAACAGTCCTTCTTGTCTGGAAATTTACTTTCACCTTCGGCCGGTTCTAGCAATTAATGTGCACTTAGGTGACACTGCTGTTCGCTTCAAATAAGTTATTTGACTGTTAAACTAATTACTCTCTATTACTATTAATTTTACATTGCTTGCCGTTTAGGTATGAAAATCCCAAAATGAAAACAATCACTAAATTGTCCGCTCAAATGAAGACTTCCATGGCACAATATTTTATCTTCTGAAATTGAAGAGTTCCTATAGTTTGTTTTACCTAGTTACTGATACAGTGTATCTCCACATACCTACTTGTACATCGCTAATTTAAAAAACAAACTATAGGAACTCTTCAATTTCGGGAGATAAAATATTGCACCCTGAAAGTCTTCATTTGAACAGAAAATTTAGTGATAGTTTATTTTATGGAATTTACACACTTGACGGCAAGTAATGCAGCATTATTAGTGATACAAAGTTGGTTTATTAGTCAACTGACTTATTTGAAGCGAACAGCAGTGTCACCTAAGTGCACATGAATTGCTAGAACCGGCCGAAGCTGAAAGTAAATTTTCAGATATGAATTATGGAGGACTGCTCCGAGATTCGGTGAAGGCGTCAGTCCAAATATTCAGCCGAACCGAATCTCTAACATCACTGTGAAATATAAATTGTTGATTTGTGAAATCTTACCAGATAGCACCTCTCCAAGCATAAAATGTGGGTATATGTGTTCATAATTTGTTGGGTGAGATTGCAGGAGTTATACCCCTTTATTTGAATATTATTGTTATAAAACGGAGGGTACATAAGTTTCAGCTAGATATGACATAAAAATGAAATTAGAAACAGAAAACATTTACTAAGCATATAGAGGGTGATGAAACATAAATTCATAATAAAAATTTATTACCATTCTCCAAGTGTAAAAGTAATTTTAAGATTGCTGCGTGACTTAGACCTGACATACAATGTCGGTATATATATTTAGTAACAGTATATATTTCGAATAGATAGTATGCACTGACCATATATATATATATATAAAGCACAAACAAACAATTATAACACCCAACCTTACGTTTACCCCTAGGATCTAAACGATACATGTGAAAATCAATTAATTAATATATAAAGCACTAAATAATCACAACTAGGTACTGAAAATTTTCGCCCCAGCCCGGGGTCGAACCAGCGACGTACGGCACCCACCGCCTAGCAAGATTGTCAAACCAGTATATATATATATATATATATATATATATATATATATATATATATATATATATCCAATAATAAAAGTAAAGAAACACTAAACTCGAATAACATTTCACTGTTAGCGCTTTCGGCTTTAATGCCTCTTCAGACAGTTATAAAATTAAATAAATATATGTAAGATTTGCAATTTCTGTTTCTTTTGAAGTTCAAGATTCGCCATTTCATTTCTATATTTGCTCAGAATGGTGTAGAAATAAAGTTTTTAAAAGCTTCATAAATTTGGATTGGCGATCAATTTATTCAAATCCATAGTTTATCTGGAAGGTAGGGGCCTTGAGATGTGTTTTGATTCGAGACTTCTGCTGTATAACCATGCACAAGTAATTATAAGAGAGGTATTGTAGACTCTGTATCTACATTAATCAAGATAATATGAATTGAAAAATTCCAAAAAGTTGTAAGTTCAAGAGGAATATTTTCATGTATGAGCAAATGATAATCTAAATGCACATTGCAGCTTTATTGCAGAATTTAATGAGATGTACCATCTTGCATTATAATAAACAACATGTACGTGAGGCCTATATATAATATCATCTGATCAAAGGCAAAGCTGTGACGCAATTCAAGAGGCAGAACCCTTTTTTAAAAATGAAAAATAAAACAACTAAATAGATAAATTTAAAAAAGACAAAGTCTTGAATATGCCAGAGTTCAGTACCACAAATTTCCTTCATCGTCGTATACTTGGTGTCGTATTGTAATCAAAAAAGTCGTTTTACAATATCTATAATATTTCCCCACTCGATTCCCTAATTTTATCTATGAATATAGTCATTATATTTTCTGCTAGATTTCCACAGCTTTTCTTTTGATTGTTTTCTTCAAATTGCTTGTTCTACCATTTTCCCCTTGAATTATGTAAGTACAGGATTGATTAAGATATTTATGCTAAGACGTTTTTAAGGATCAACATTTTCATTTTTAAAACAATTATACTGTGTCCCCGTTTAAATTGAAAAGGATGATATACTAAAATGTGTCAATATTAATGAGCGTGAAATCATGTCCCCGTTTGCGTTGTAAAAAGTGCAAGACTTAAAATTATAGGAAAATCAATATATTCTACTGAAATTGATGATAAAGAAGGAACCGTTTCGAAAGTCATTTTTGGATTAATTGAGGTTTTACGCCGTTTTGTCAATATTTCAGCCATTCTACTCGCTGTTTATTTGCGTGTTTTAACTTATATCACTTACGTGATGACGTCACAGTGGGTAAACAGTCTTTGCGATTAACTTTTTTTATTAATTCATAGAGCAAGCGAGAGCATAAAAATTGGCAGGTCAAATAAATTTTACTACCCCATATGCTAGCTGTACAATAATGATTCAAAAATTTTAATTGAATATTACAATTTGGATTGCAAGTTTAAGACGGAAGTTCAAGCTTTCTTTCAACTTCTAAAATCACGTCTCTATCCATATACTATGATTGATATACTATGAGTTGGTTGTACTCTGCGTGAAAAGCACGACTGTATCATGCGTTTTGGAATGGTTGTATCCAAATGACGTTTGTCCATGGTGTTGCAGGGAACTGATGTAGGCCTACATAATTTGACCCGTGTTTACTTTCATGTATAAGGATTTATCATGTTTATATGTACCATGACAGTTCATGATATGAATGATTTAATACTAAAATACAGCACTTAACAAATGTACACTTTTCAATTTGAATGTTCATACTTCAGATTGAAATCGAAGTTACAAGTGAATATTGAAAAACGTAATGCAATGATTTTTTAAAATAAAAACCACAATGAACAGGCCTATGTGTGGCTTTTATTATAAACACAACATTGTATATATGACAGGGCGAATTTTAGTACTTTGTGGCTCTGGTTCTTTGTATTTACTTCACTTGGATAAATTTATAGCTTTATGAATTTGCATTTAATTTTGATAAAAGTAGATATGATTCAAATTTTATTTCTAAAAAATTCAGAAATATCTTAATCTCTTGAGATGCATTTTTCTTCTGGTTTGCATCAACAGTTAAAATAGGCTAGGACTGGTATTCATTTCTTTGACGTATTGGACTGTACTTCCGCAGGTCAGTTGATCAACATGACATAACAACATAACTATGATATGCAAACTTTGATAAGTTATGAAAGTTTGACAATTTCATCCCATATTTTGATTAATTTCATACGTATTGACTATTGAAGAATCCAGACTCGTTTTCCCTGAAATTCAAACAATATTTTACAAAACTTTTTGAATTATAACAAAAGTAACAATGAAAGTAAAGTGTTGAAATTAATTTACAATCCTGTCATCAAAAACGAAAACAAGACCTAGGAATATTCACTGCCTTACAGTTACCGTCTGATTATGGTCACCCCTCCATTACAGTCGCGTCGACGTGCCGAGTGACAACGGAAGGGGGGGGGGGGGTGCTGTTAGCAATCGCGTTCATTCATATTTTGACGACCTTGGTTAACTCTAAAATAAATTTTTAAATGACATCTGAAATATATGTTTGTACCATACTTCGTTTATATATTGATGACTCAAATTTCCCCTGTTCGATTATAGATCTAATCTAGAAAGGGGGGGGGGGTGAGAGTCATAGAATTATAAGATCATTGATGACTGTATCACTAAGGATAAATAACATTTCAGCATAAAACATTCATGCAGAATATTACGATCTACAGAGCAAATGTTTAACACCCCCCCCCCCCCCCCCCTAAATACTTTCTGCAACAAAGTCGTCATCTGATATCTGTGAAGTCGGACTGAACTGAAGACTGAAGTTTGTAGCGCACGACGCTGAGTGGAACTTAAAACGATCGTTGTCGCTGTCACATTTGATGACAATGAACCAATTGAATTTTTTAAAAGCTTCATATCTCGGGAATTCTACCCCTGCTCCCTCTTTGCACAACAAAACCCTTACACTCTCTCATAAATCTTCTGTACACCGGAAGTCAACAAGAACGTAAACGAGTCTTGCGCCACCTATGTTTGAAATAGGGGAAACAACTGACAAATATTCGCAAATGATTTATGTATCGTTGTGAGTGTTTGAGTTTCCCTGACGGCCCCCAGTGAGCCTACTCTTTTTCAACCATCAGGGAAACGATCTTTTGCGTGCCAAGGGGTTGTGATCCTTGACACGGGGCACCCTTTAACGTCCCATCCGACGGACATAAAAGTTAAAAATACATAAACAGGTTTCTAACAAAAATCGTGTATATAAACAGTTTTATTGTAAATATTGTATAATATAATGATTGTCGATATTTATAAAAAGTTCTTTCATTGATTGCACACTATTAAAAAGTGTATTTCGTATGGGCGTAAAATAACTACATTCTAAAAGAATGTGATCTATAGTTAATGGACAGTCACAAGATATGCATTCCGGCAGAAGTTCACTGTTCAAAAAGTAATGATGGATCTTGAAGTGCATTTTTTGTCGCTTTGTCTGCTTTGGTGTTGCCATGGATACCAGTGTGACTTGGGATCCAGCAGAACTCAACTATTTTACCTTGTTTCGTTAAAAGATAGTACCGGTGTAAGATATCTTAAATATATGGATGATCGATATTCATGTTGTTTATTGACTGAAGACATGATAGGGAGTCCGAGAATATAGTAAAATGTTTGTCATTAAAAGTTTTTATGTATTCAAACGCAAGCTGAATAGCCCTTGCTTCGGCGATAATATGTTGTACGGTGTGACCGTTGAGACAAGCGAAGCCCATTAATTAACATCTTGCAACACGACTTTTATCCGCCTCTTCATTTAACACGGGAAATATAACGCGCTTGGTGTAAACAGTTACAAATTGTGACGTCATATTAGCTGCAATGTTTTTTCTTCTCTCAAACCAAGCAAAAACAAAACGTTTGAAGCTATGAGAAAGCTTGTCTGGAATTTAAAAACGTTAATTGTACTTTCTAAACAATCTAATTATTTTAATTACGGGATTGTCAATAAAGTATATACCGCAGTGACGGCGACATTTTTCCGGAGGCATTATGGGTAGTCCCCATCATTTTTCAGCTGATGAAGAGCAAACCACGTGACTCAATTGCGTAATCATTGGAGCGAGCTCGTCGCGTCGCTTCTTCGCTCGCTATAAATTGTTGCTTCATTCGGAAGTCGTGCAGAGAAAACGTCGTTTGTGATTACTGCAGCAGCAGCGACTTTATTTTGGTCTTTTGAACCATCTGTGTAGATATCAATTGTAGAATGTCTGGATTGTTTTATTTCGGTTAATTTTTGCTTGAAAATGACGGAATTTGCTTCAGATTTTTTATTTTCAGAAAGTGCTGTGTCTACTTTGGGTTTTAGTAGTTTCCATGGTGGTATTTCGGAAAGTGATGAAGGTATTACGATGTTCAAATGTAAGTTAGAATCATGTATATGTTTTTTTACGCCCGTCTTTAGACGAGACGTATTATGGTACAGCGATTGTATGTACGTCCGTCCGTTCGGGGTTTTCTCTTTATAATTTCATTTCCCTTTCACATATCATGCTGAAACTTGCTGTGTAGCTTCTTTGTGGGTCACTCTAGATCATACTGCAATTTTGATCTATTTCGACCTTTTTCCCAGGAGTTTTGCCCCTTTATTTGGAAATAATTATTATATGAAGGGTACATAATTTGTCCGCCCTACTCCTCCCACAGTTTTCAAGTGAGAGCCTTCTTATTTTGTGGAGTGTCTGTATGGGTATTGAAGTAGCTGCAATAATGTAGCCCTCTCTGATTTTTTTTTTTTTTTTTTTTAGGAGAGGGCTACAACTCCTTAGGATCTCCGTAATGGTGCAAATGCGGGAGTGATTCACTCCCGCAACATTTGCGCTCATTCTAAACATTTCCTGACTTTCTTTACGTAAATAAAACGATATTCTATGTTTCTTAGTCAATATATAAATTTACAACCTGCAACTTAAGATTTGTGAGGCTCTATTCTACCGTTTTCAACAATTTCGATAACTTCCAATTTCTCGATTCATATTTGTGCGCCATGTTTGATGTACTGAAGTATAAACTTCCGATTGTCAAGTCATTTGCATATGCCATATAAGGTAGTATTTACATCAATGGACAAGTATGGAGGCGAAAGCTATTTCGTCGGTATTGAAAAGGTTTGAATTTAATATCAAGTTAAAAACCGAACAGCAGAGTGTAAATTATTTCTGAAACAATATGATTTTCCTTTCTTTGTCGAAGTGGCTCGAGTAACTACATTTTCGCGCTGATTGTCAATGCTTAGGTTTTTCATTAGATCCACCTACGAGATCTCGCGATAACAAGCATGGCGGAGCAGACGAAGAATTTTGCATGCTGTACATTGTATTTAATGAAAAACACCTTTATTAGACATGCCCGAGCACAAAGTTGGTACTCCTTTTGGTGTAAACAACATTTGGGACTAATACACAGAGTTTATTATCGGTTATTCATAAAATTATTTTGCACCATTACGGAGATCCTATGGAATTGTAGCGCTATCCCGAAAACGTCAGAATTTAAAAAAAATTGGATAGGGCTACATTATTGCAGCTAGTATTGAAGATGTGCATGTGGGATGGATTTTGATTTTCTACAATTTTTGAGAAAATTACAGGTTGTTGAACTTAGTCTATTTGGAAATTAATATTCTATGGAGGGTACATAATTTGTCTCCCCCAACTCCTCCCACAGTGTTCAAGTGAGGACCTTCTTATTTTGTGGAGTGTTTGTATAGGTATTGAAAATGTGCATCTGGGGAAGGATTTTGATTTTCTTCCATTTTTGAAAAAATTACAGGTTGTTGAACTTGGTCCATTTTGAGGAAATCTCGATTTTTAAGTTAAGACCCTTTGTTCATATAAAAGTTTGTCACAGCCTCATAATGGCTGATACTACCTGAAGCAAAGTTATACAAATTATAGCACAAGAAAAACGCCCTATGTAAGCATTTTAAGGGTATATTATGTACCGTTTGCGGTACTCGTGTTTAACTCGTAGACCTATTGATTTTATACACTTCTTGTTTTTGTCATATAAATGTTCAAACTGCGGATGGAAAACGCAGTTAAATGCAGGATTGTCAATGGTAGCTTTTAATTTAACAATATATTGAAAGCTAAGTTTTATTAGCCGAGTTGCGTAGCAAAACTTGGCTTTTAAATTGGGGAAAGATGGGCGTCCAGTCGGCGTCCACAATTAGCTTGTCCGGTCTCTAACTTTCATACTTTCTGGTGCATCTTTGTGAGACTTACATAACATGATCACATCCAAAAGAGGAAGGTTCCTATTTATTTTGAGGACAAAAGGTCAAAGTCTCTTTCTTTCACTATATACTGTAGATTTGAGCTTGCCTCTAACTTTTATACATGTACTTGCTGGTACTTATTTATCAGACTTCAAATCCTGATGACATTCAAGATGCATGTTGCTTTTGAAAGCCATAGGTCAAGGTCATTATCACACTAAATAACTATTGCTGTCATTCAAAGCTTCATACTTATAAACTATATTAAATACGTGCATGTTTTTACTTCGTGAATGCAAGCGTGCATAATTTTCCAAACTGCAACTCGGCCATACGCATCTTTGATGCGTTTTAGCGATTTTTCTACGTAGATCGAGAGGTGGTTCGTTGGCCTCAACATATAAACTATCTACAGGAGAGGTTCGGAAAGCTCCTGTGCACAGTCGAAGTCCTTGATGGTGAATTGCATCGAGGACTTTGATATAGGATGTTCTTGCAGCACCATATACTATACAGCCGTAGTCTAGTTTAGACCGGGTTAGAGAGCGATACAGATGTAGAAGAGTATTTTTATCTGCTCCCCATTTTGTGTTTGCAACAACTTTAATTATATCAAGAGCTTTTGTACATTTCTCTTTGAGCATTGCTTTATGAGGAATAAAAGAAAGTTTATTATCAAAAATGACACCTAAGAACTAAAACTCTTTTACAACTTTAATTGGAGTACCATCTAATTGCAATTGAGGATCATCGTGGTGTTTCCGTTTAGAACAAAAATGCATACGTGCGGTTTTAGTTTTGGAAAATTTAAAACCATTTACATCAGCCCAATTTTGGACTTGCTGCAGCATATAATAAAAAATAAAGAAGTCCCCAGTTTGTTCAACTTCAACCCTGTCCCCGTTTGACTCTGTATACATGTGCGCGCGCGCGTGTGTGAATGGAAAATAGACTCTCGTCTTTTGTACGAATCATAAATCTGTACACACCAATATGATTTTCATAAGATGAAAACTTGTGTACATAATGTATATCAAAGTCAAATCAGTATATTTTATCAATAAGCCATCTCTCAAACATTACAGGTATATCGGAAGCTGTAATATAATTTTAGCTGTTTAATCAAAGCCACATGTAAAGAGGTTGATTAGAGGCTTGTTTTATTTACTGACTCACGTCCATCACCTTAAAATGACAGACGGGATTACGCATCTCCTGGTAAGGTAGAAAATCGTTAGAATTACACGGACGAATCAAAGCTTGCGAGGTCTGACTATATTAGAGTAAGACGTCCCACGACAGAAGCGTTATTCTACCTTGAGGTTTCTAACAGAAAACATGGTGCTAACAGCAGTTTTAGGATGTTTACTTGTCACTGTGGCCCACGCTTTGCCACAGTACAGGGATATTATATTGAACGGACACAATATTCCAAATCCTTGTTGTCCAGGAAGAGGATGGGACCATGTTGGACACATGACAACTTCAGGCTCACCAATGCCTCTTAACAAATTTGGATCAGTAATTCTTCAATTCTTTTTCATTTTCAGTTTTGCCATTTTTAGGTCACCTGAGTAAACTCAGGTGACGTTTTGCAATACGCAATTTCCGAGTTGCCCAATAATTCTTTCCCTTTGTGGAACTCTTACGCACAGTGAGACGCAAAACATACTATCGTCCACACACGGTGGGTACAAATGGACAAACACCACCAAATGTTTTCCCATAGACTTCCATACAAATTCCAATCACTGTCAATTATTTATTAAGCCAATTTTCAAAAAATCAGTCACCATTCAGCAAAGTTCATCATCTCCCCTTCAAAATTCCACCAAAAAATATATGGCTTGCCGTTGCGTTTTTCCTTCAAATTTTGGCCTGTTTACAACTAGTGTAGATCCGCACTGAATGAAATTGTCCATCCAAATATCACCTCTCCACTCAGATCTTCCCTTATAACTTCTGTATCTTTCTACATATTCTGTTACGTCACCTGTCATTTTTATCACTTATATTTCACTATTAAATTCCATCACAAAGATTTTCTGTTAATGACCAATCAGATCTCCTGTCAACTTTTCTTCTCCGCACAACTTTGGGTGTCCACAATGGCGGCGCCCTGTAGCTAGGCAATTCTGGTGTTTTTCCTATAACCAAATGGAAAACAAAGTGAAAAAGTGGCCAATTTGACATTTTTAGATAACATGCACATAGTACATGTAAAATATGTAACATGAAAAAATTACATGAAAAAACATGTAAATTATGACTATCTATATAATGTAACCCCTCACACATGATGAACTCAACTGTGATATGAAGCTGTGTTGAATGTCAACTTTATAATGACTTTTTACAGTGCTTATTGAAGTAAAAAATGTAAATAACAGTCTTATTGTCTTATTTTTGATGTTTTCAAGAGGATGTGAGGATTCACATGTAATTTACATATTCAGGGTACATTCTACCCGGTTTTTGAAAAAATGGCCAAAAAATCTTAATTTATCAAGGAAAAATGCTTTCAAAATGCATTTACTTTTCCAATTCAGAATGAATTCACTAAGCTGCTGACAGCCAATTAATAGAAGGTTATCAAAACATATGAGGGGTAATCTGATCTAGTAGTGTTGTTTCTCTGTAACAGTAAAACTGTCACTACCCTCTTTAACTCAGATACATTTTGCAGTGAGGGTTGCTTGCTAATTCCTATCATGATAATAAATTATTACACGATATCACTTAAACTTGACATGATGCTGATAGAGCACTGGAAAAAGCACATCACAAGTGAATTTCACTTCAGACAGAATATTCCTAGCAGAATTATATGTCAGTTTTCAAAGATGGGAAAATTCAAAAAAGGGAATAATTATGGTTTTAAGCCAAAATATGTGCCTCACAACAAGGGGAAATTACATGAAAACAAAAGAAAACTCACCTGCACCATTCACGAGAGTTGACTGGGAAACCCTACAACTGGTGACGCATCCACCCTCTCTGTGCGAGGAGCAGGAAATGATGCTCAGGCCTGGGTGCCACCGACTGCTTCGGCCAAGACCCCTGAAAAAGGAAGGAAACCATGAGACTTTAAATCAGGTTGAATCCTCAGGGTTACGATTACAATTCTTCTAACTTTCTTAAATTATGAAACAAAACCTCTTTGAGTAGAAAATATTTTTTCTAATTCTCAGAATAGGCCCACATATGGCCAAATTGGCTGAAATAAGGGGTATCCCTAAGATCCTGTAAATTTAATTAGCTTAATTAATTTTACAATTAATAAACTCTCTAAATTATAGCAACATTACAATAATTGTTCATTCATATGAAGAGAAAGTTACAAAAAACAGTTGTTAGGGACTGTGATGAGCCCCTTGACTCAACTTTGAGAACAAGTATAGTCAAAGGGAAGTAACTCTAATTTCTGAACATGAACTTGCCTGGTTAGGAAGTAATCAGGTACATAACTGATTTCAGCAGGTGTGAAAATGACTCCTACAGACTGCTGCATCTGGAAAAGACATGTGGCATGTTCAACGCAGAGTTCAAAGAACATGGGCGGGCCAATCCAGGCTGTGATGGTGACCTAACCTGGGACTTGGACTCTGAAGAGAGGCGTGGCCTGGGCACTAGGTTACGGCTTAAATGTAACACCTGCACCTACGTGTCCAAAATGTATAGCCTCTATGTTGAAGTAGAATCCGGTTCCAGGGGAAGGAAAGCAGCAGCAATAAACTATGGCCTACAAATAGGTCTCAGTCAAACCCCCATTGGCAGTTCTTCTCTTCGTAAAATCCTCATGTCAACCAACACCCCACCTCCAGCCGAGTCTTCTCTACAAAAAACAAGCAACACCATTATGCAAAAAGTAATCACCTTAAACAAGTCTGATATGAAAAAAAGATGTAAGAAATTAGTTGATATTAATAAATTGAGGGGGGCCAAAAGTCCAAAAACCATAGGAATTCAGTGCGACGGGATGTATAATAACGCCCTATATTCTGGGGTAGGGGAAACCCCCTTCCAGCCAGCTACACAAACCGTCTTCTCAATTGCAGAGAATGTGACCAGTAGTCACAAAATAATATCTTTAGTAACTAAAAACAAAATATGCCCCAAAGGACAACATCTCAAGAACAATCCCAGTCATGTGTGCACTGAGCAGACATGTGGGGCGAATATACCTATGGCCAAAAACATCGGTGATGAATTCACCTGGGCCAAGGAAGGCATGGAAGACTCCGAGTCAGTTTCCACTCTGCCATAAGGGCAACTCTGTGGGCCTTTTCCACCTTTCTTCCCTCCTCTGGCCAGTAGACAGTTTGTAGCCCATAGCCAGAGGGGGAAATCTTACCCCTCCAAATGATGCAGGTGCCCCCTTGGGGGCCCCGTACACTTTTACGATTTACTTTTTCTTTCAAATTATCAAAAAATGCATTCATTTTATTGTAAAACTGACAAATGGCGCTTAAAATGCACTACTTTCTTACACTTACCTCATAAACTGGTTCTCGCTACCTCAGTATAGGACAAACACCACCAAATGTTTTCCCATAGACTTCCATACAAATTCCAATCACTGTCAATTATTTATTAAGCCAATTTTCAAAAAATCAGTCACCATTCAGCAAAGTTCATCATCTCCCCTTCAAAATTCCACCAAAAAATATATGGCTTGCCGTTGCGTTTTTCCTTCAAATTTTGGCCTGTTTACAACTAGTGTAGATCCGCACTGAATGAAATTGTCCATCCAAATATCACCTCTCCACTCAGATCTTCCCTTATAACTTCTGTATCTTTCTACATATTCTGTTACGTCACCTGTCATTTTTATCACTTATATTTCACTATTAAATTCCATCACAAAGATTTTCTGTTAATGACCAATCAGATCTCCTGTCAACTTTTCTTCTCCGCACAACTTTGGGTGTCCACAATGGCGGCGCCCTGTAGCTAGGCAATTCTGGTGTTTTTCCAAATGCTTATCGCTGCCTTCATGTATTGCCTAAAACCGAAAATCAGACATCACCCAAACTGCAGGGACATACAATATTAGTAAGTTTATTAATATTTAATAATGAAATAGCTCAAACAAAAATCGATAATCACCATTTTTCTTTGATTAAAATATCACTCGTGCAGAAGAGGAAATACAAAAAATTATATTTAATTTAATGGCCTAATTCAATCAAATATTATTCTTGATACGGTCAGTTTAATGTATACCAACGGCTGATATAAACAAAATTTACACTTTCATTATTTTTATCCGTATTCACATAGCTAGTCTATAGTATATGTATACATCTTGTACCCATCCAAGTGTTCAAAGGAACACTGAACGTACCTCTATCACAGAAGTGCTGATAACTCGGAAGTTGCGTATTGGTTGTCGTCCGTCAACAATTGAGCATTTTAAACTTCTTCTTGATAACTACCAGTCCAATTCTTTTCATATTCGGCATGAAGTATCTTTGGGACAAGGGGGAAATAAATTGTAAATTTCAGGACTCCAGCACCCCTGGTGCCCTAGCGGTGGAGCAAAAACTGCCCAAAATTGACCAATTTTCAAAAATCTTCTTCTCTACAACCGCACACGTGTAAGAAGAAGAGGTACTGTGAGCAATGCTCACTAAGAATACTCCCCGCTTACCCCAATCTCCCAAAGGGTGTTGTTAATAGGTATAAATTATACCTCTTTCCTGAGTGTAAAAATATGGTATGCCTTTGTAGAAGAAAATGGAAGATATAGTCCGAACACAAATCCATGGTATAAACCTATAATTTTGACCTTGAGATCAAAGGTCAAGAATGTACATGACACAGTCTCATGGTGATACACCCATTTCTTATGGTATGACTATGTCAAAACCCTATAATCAATTTTGACTTTGAGGTCAAAGTTCAAGGTCATATAGAGGTCATGAAGGTACCCGACACATCGTCTCATGGTAATATACTCATGTGTCAAATATGGTATGCCTATGTCAAAGAACTTATGGCCCGGACACGAATCCATTGAAAAAAAAACCCTTTAATTTTGACCTTCAGGTCAAGGGCAAGGTCATATAGAGGTCATGAAGGTACTCAACACATCGTCTTATGGTGATCCACCTGTGTGCCAGATATGGTATGCCTAAGTCAAAGAACAAAGAAGTTATGGCCCGGACACGAATCTACACAGACAGACAGACATAGTGATTCCTATATACCCCCCTGAACTTCATAAGTCAATGTCTGTTAACTCGCATATAGACTGTTTGAGTTCCTTTTTATACATAATACCAATTCCATCCTTACCAAAATAACATGAACATTGAGTGGAGAAACTATTGTTATCACAACTAGGTTCTATGCGGGCAAAGCTGTGGTAGTTAGGGTAAATTGAATCCAGATATAAAACCTTATTTGACTTGAGTTTGTGTTCAAATACGATAGCAATATCATAGTTAGCATGATTAAGCATATTAGACAGACAAATTGATGATGACATAATGCCTCTGACATTTTTTGAGAAAAACTAAGATTATTTGGCATGTGTTTAAACATTGTAAAAATACTCAAATAAGCAGAAGTTAGAACAGATTGTTTAATCATGATTATGGTCCTGAGGCTCTCGGTCTTCATCGGCGTAGTCTGCATCACTATTAATTAAACAATACTGTACCATGGCTTTTATAATGCACAACCACAACATTGCATAAGAAACAATATTTAATTTTCTCAAGTCTGTGCAGTTTTCATGTTAGCATCCACACTGAGGAGGTGGTTGACAATTTGATTGCGCTCCTCTTTGATCACATATACCTGCAAGACAATAAGAGAAATTATCAAAAGGTCTGTACAGATAACTGTTATAACAGGCACGCTACCGTACTGTATAGATTCATCCTGATACAGAGGAAGATTATCGATAAACGCACCTGGATGGCTGATGGCGTTTCCAAGAAACCCCCTGTTTCGGAGGAAATTAATTGCTTGTGGGTTCATCCCAATAATTCCACAGAGGGTTTCTAGGCTGTTTCTGTTTGTGATGAGACCTTGTTCCTGTCCATTCCTTACACCGTCGCCGTCAGAATCGGCTAAACACAGTTGTTCGGTGAGTTTATGTCCATTGGCAGCGAAATCCTTAATGGGCAAATGATATAATAATTAAAAGGATGGTTATGAGATTATTATGACAATATGACGTATTATTGGGTTAGAAATCTAACGGTCCTGGGACCACTGCTTGAATCTTTTTGGTGTATATCTTCCCGCAGTTAATGTAACCCAGTCCTATGTAACTGAGCTTAGTTTCCTTGAAGATCTTGTAGCTTATTTTTCATTTCTAGGAGATGTGGTTGTTGGAGGTTAACTTAACGCTAGCTGCTACGATAGAGATTCCGGTTCTGTTAATACGTATTAATCTAGTTTGCTTAAAGACTTTGTCATGCGCAACTACATAATATGTCCCCGCGTCGATTTCGATGAAACCGGTTCACAATGTACCTTTAATCAAATAAAGAAACATCCGAAATAACTTTACAAAGTAATAGACATGAATATACACTAGTATTACATAAAACTTACATGGTAATAGGCCACGAATTAATGCAAAACTTGTATAAAAGAAGGGAAAAAACATCATCACACATTGTAATGGCAAACTGCAAGACTTGCACGAGAAAATGAGGGAAATAACTCCTGATACAAAAGATTTCTACTTGGGGAGATAACTCGCAATACTTCACAAAGAACGATAACTCTAACAGATAAGAAAGAGAAAATGCAATACATATATTATACCATGCATATATATTTAAATTTAAAAAAAAGAACACCAACCAACCAAAACAATGGACAGCACAGGTAAACTTTGTACCCACAGAAGATAATCATTATATATAATATATGAATGCTATTTCATGTTTTGATATATTTCACGCTTTTAAAATAATTGGTAAATTAATTCTAATCTTAATAAATTCATAGAAAATTCTATAGCTCGTTTTTATTGGGTAAATTTCAGAAATAAGAGGATCCACAAATATGTTTGTAACTTCCCAAAGGCTGAAACCGTTACAACTGATGTCAGAAGTGGGATATCCATTTTTCATCTTTGTTTACCCAATCAGAAATCAAGCAAAACACATTTTGTATATTGAATTTTCTTAATATCACTTTATTGATATTTTATTTATAGCCAATCACTTTACAATAGATACTGAAGAAAGTGTTGAAGTCACTTTCAAATCACGCTCATCCTCACCACATGATTTCGAAAACAATCGGGTTGTTACATCCGTTTCCAATCACCATTCGGAATCCTCAACAATGGCATAAGATACTGCTCAACCAAAGAACGAGAATCAATTAGATACTTAAATGTCTATCATGCAAAATGTTAACCAACAATTGTTGGGTATGAGACATGAGTATCATGAATTAAGAGATCATATAAATAATTTACACAGGAAAATAGAGAACCCGATGTTAGATAGGGGAGAAAATCATCACGAATGTCCATTGGCTTTGTCTGAGCCCAATCAAACTAGCCCTTTTCATAGGTAACCCCCCCCCAATACCCACCTGTCCAATTATTAGCATATAGGCAGAAACAACACTCTTCTAACCCTCATTCATTTCCAGAAATGATTATAGAATTCCTAATACCCATATTAACAAATCCCATGTAGCCATCGAATCCCAAACTTTCGATGGGTCTAAAGATTTCAGTGAATACCTCGTTCAATTTGAAATTTTAGTTGACCTTCATGGGTGAGACTATACGTCAATGTACGTTACAGGAAGTCTCACGGGTAATGCCCGAGCCCTTCTTAGTGAACTCTACGGAAATCAGAGAAGAGATTTCAGCTGTCTTGTAAAAATCCTTAACTGGAGATGTGGTTTATTAGAAAGGTCGCAAATATTCCGTGGCCGCCTAAAGACCAAAACCATCGGTGAAAATGAATCTCTACCCGAGCTGGCTCAATCTATTAAGAAACTAACCCGAAAAGCATACCTACTGCTGACCTAACTATCAAAAGCATTCTGGCCCTGGAATGCTTTATTGATGTTCTACCAGATCCAGAAATGAGATTAATATTCAGAGAAGCGAAAACCTATGATATAACGAAGCAGAAACTTTAGCCATTAGATTACAGACCTACAGATTGGCGGATGCCCCCAAAGAAATAGCAAAATTAATATTGTCCAATCCCATTCCCAAAATGACATAATCTCTTCCTTAAAAGATAACATGAACCTACGGGAAGACATCAAATCCCTTACTAAAGAGATAAGAGGATTGGTTCGAGATAGTCAAAACAGGTCCATACACCAAAATTACTCCCAAATTCAACAACCTACTTTCCAAGGTCAAACAATAACCCACAGATTTCAACCAAACAGATCCCCCAACAGAAACCAAACTGACAATAGAAACCATTACTGAAAAAGCTTTAAACCATTCCCAAAGTCAGTTAGACTTCAGAAACAGGAAACCTTCCCCATGTTGAATTCAAGGGCCGGAAGTCGACAAAATTTCAAAACAGGCCCCAACAATCACCAATAAAAGAAAACAAACTCTCCCACAAGCAGTCTGATCAATATCCGAATTAGATTGATTGATTGGTGTTTTTCGCCACACTCAACAATTTTTCAGTTATCTGGTGTCTCCCAGTTTTTATTGGTGGAAGAGAGAACCCAGATACAATGTACATGGGAAGAGACCATCGACCTTCCGAAAGTAAACTGGGAAACTTTCTCACTTCCCGGCGCGAGCGGGATTCGAACCCGCGCCGACAGAGGTGAGAGGCCGTGTGACTTTGAGAGCGATGCTCTAACCACTCGGCCACGGAGATCCATTCCGAATTATAAAAAAAATTAAAAATACCCAAATGGTTACATTACTACCGATTCTGAAATTTTAGTTGAAGATATAAAAGGGGGTAGTGACGGGATATATGTGGTAGGGAAAATGGGAAATAAACAAACGAATACGTTAGTGGACACAGGTGCTAGTGTGATCATTGTCAGCACCTTATTCTTTGAAAAGTTAGAAGCTAAGGAAAAACCCCAATTGACTTCAGTTTTTGTCAAACTTACATCTGCAAGTGGTGATGATATTCCTATTAAAGAGAAATGTCCCATAGAAATATCTTTTAACAATTTTCAAGTTACCCATGAAGTACTTGTGGCAGATATTACAAACCTATGTATATTGGGATTATATTTTATGACTCAAAATTAATGGGACCTTTTCGTTAAGAAAATGAAGTTAAAGATACAGGACAAAGAAATACCCTGCTTTAACAAGATGAATATTGAAGTTACGTCTAGTTGCAAGCTTGATCTTGCTGATGATATAGACGTCCCTCCCCTATGTGAATACATAGCACCTACAAGGGTGGATAACCCCTTCTTTAAGGATGAGGTTGGAATAATATAACCTATCCCGAGCCTAGAAGAGAAAAAGGAATTAACTTTAGTTACTGTAGACGATATGCAAGAGCTTGTTCTGGATATAGTCAGTTTTTAAATCGAGGTAAGCTACTGACAAACAAGTTGACGGTACAGGGATTTCAACAGTCTCGATTGAAGTCAGCATTTCGCAAATTCTATGGTCGTTATAACGATCTAGTTCGTCAATACAACCTCGCATTGGGTCAAATGCTGTCTGACGTGTTTCATACCGATTGTTAAGCCGTTCTTGGCACACTGATTTTGACTGCGGATAACTCCGTTTACCTGATCAGGATATAGGGCTCACGGCGGGTGTGACCGGTCAACAGGGGATGCTTACTCCTCCTAGGCACCTGATCCCACCTCTGGTGTGTCCAGGGGTCCGTGTTTGCCCAACTATGCAAGGTGAAGACAACGAACAGTGATCAATCTCATAACTCCTACAAGCAATACAAAATAGATAGTTGGGCAGAGGACTGTCGATAAGAACTTATAGCTCTCGTTTTTGCCGCAAATAAACTGCATATGCCTACAGCTGTAGAAATAGAGAAATCGAAGTTAGATTCCTACAATTTTTCTTAAGAGTTGGTGAAGTTGCATATTGCCTGATGCTTTGTTAATTTTTGATAAGTTGGGGGGGGGGGGGACAAGGTATGTCTCCTTGACCACCAGATTTTATAACTGATGTAACTTACCCCCATGCCTGCCAGGAGGGGCCACAAGGTGGCATGAAATGTGAAATCTTGGAATAATGTACTAAAACCTTTGTCTGCCATTATGCAGTCAAATGGCTCTAAAAGATCCATAAATCCAGAATGTAGGTGTCCTGGGTATATTTTTGTCACTGGTCCTTCCACCCCAGCATTCTTTTTCAATTTATTGTCACCATTATTACATCCACTGACACAGTGTCTCCCGGACATATTTGTGAAAGAATTTACTTCTAAATGTGTTGATAAAAATTGCAAACTTGCACACAAAACCAAACAATAAAAAATGAAAGGATTGGAAAAGGTAAGAACTGTCAAAATGTATGCATTTTTTTTTACTATCATGAGATCTAACAATTTATTTTACAAGCAAATGATAAGAATCAGTGATGACTATCTGAAACTCTTACCTTAACGAACTATTGCTCTCTGATAATAAAAGGGTCCCTTATTCCATTTTTTTTAATAAGAGAGCTATACTGTAGCCTACAGTACAGAGTGGTGACAAAATGAGTAATTTTATTTTTTATTTTTTCACAATATAATCATTACTTGTTTATTGACTTGCAGAATTCCTTACACTTTCTTGTTATAATATTGAAATAATTTTCAGACCATCCATCCTAAGAAATGACATTTAAAACACAAGTATAAAATTTCAGAACTCGTCACTACTATATATCCTTAGTAAGTTGAGAGCCGAAATGTTTCATGCTAGATCAATATAAACTCATTTCTGAAATGGATAGAAGGTGAAAAATTAAATGTAAGAAATTCTGCATCCATTTGTAAATTTCCTCAAAATTGAACCAAAAGTGACACCAGATTAAATTTAGGAAAAAGGTTGGATATCGCTTATATATATATAATGGAAAAAATAAAAACAAACACTCACTTTTGTCACCACTCCAAAGTATATAACACGTATACTGGACTCCTTGTTGGTTTACCCCCCCCCCCTTCTCCACAGAAAAAAAGTCTAGATAACAACAATTCTGAAATACGGTTACCAATTTAATCAAAGATACACAGTGTCCTACTCAGGATTAAAAAAGATATACATGTATATACAAATTCACGGTGAAACACGGTGTGATGAGCAATAAGATATCACGACAATATTGGTGTGGGTGGCACACAATTAAGATATAAAATAATATTGAATGTAACTTAATCAAATTCTGTTCCGATCGCTATCCACATACTTAGACCTTACCAATACTGATCGTTTAAACTTTGTATGCACCCAATTTGATTAAAAATTGACGTGTTTTTACAGACAAGTTTTTTCGTTTGACTACATGTTTACTGCAGAGCGTGGGCCCGGATGTTCAATGTATCCCCGATTGACCTTTGACACGACATGACGTCGGAGCGTGCAATAGGACTATTACTTGGTGCCCCAGACCCTGAAACACACAAAGAAAAGTTTAGATCTGAATTTGCAATTCAATTGGCAAACAAACTAGATAACATTCATGAATATATGCCCGTAGCAAAATCCAGCTATCAACGAAACACATTGTTGTATGGTCCGATTGTTAGGGACGATCTTCATGATTAGGCATTCATTTCGACATTTAGATATATCGACGTTTTGTCAGTTAACAATAATAACTCATTCATATGTCAATTCGATATATCCCTGTGAGCTCGAAAAAGACACCACAGAGTCGTCCACTTCTGCTTCATACTTAGGATATTTTATTGAAAGTAGACATTAACGGCAAACTGACAACTCAACTGTATGACAAACGGGATGATTTCAGCTTCTCCATTGTCAACTTCCCATATTTATGTAGCAATATTCCATTATCACCTGCATATGGTGTTTATATCTCTCAACTGATTAGATACGCAAGAGCTTGTTCTGCGTATAGTCAGTATTTAAATCGAGGCAAGCTACTGAAAAACAAACTGATGGCACAGGCTCGACTGAAGTCAGCATTTCGCATATTCTATGAATACAACCTATCATTGGGTCAAATGCTGTATGGCGTGTTTCATACCGATTGTTAAGTCGTTCCTGGCACACTGATTTTGACTACGGATAACTCCGTTTAATTGATCAAGATAGAGGGCTCACGGCGGGTGTGACCGGTCGACAAGGGATGCTCACTCCTCCTAGGCACCTGATCCCACCCCAGGTGTGTCCAGGGGTCCGTGTTTGCCCAACTACCTATTTTTTTTTTATTGCTGATAGGAGTTTTGAGATCGATCACTGTTCGTTATCTTCACCTTGCATACAAAGTAGACCTGTGATGCCATTTGGTTTTACTCCCCAAAATATGAAAAACATGGCAAAAAGTTATGTATACAATGGACTGGCCCTTATGTTATTGAAAAGAGAGTTAAGTATATGGTTGTTTATAAGATCAGGAAAAACTCCATAGTAAAGGCCCAAAATTGTCCATCATAACTTATTAAAACCATATAAAGGAGATAACAAACCTTCTACTCTCTAGGTGATGATTGCCTCCCATAGTTTTTTGTTTTTGTTTGCTTTCCTTATTTTTTGGTCATGATCCTCTAGTAAAGTCCCAATCCCGAGGGTATCCGGGTTAGAATAGGTCCTCAGTACCCCCTTGCTTGTCGTAAGAGGCGACTAAACGGGGCGGTCCTGTGGATGAGACCGCAAAAACCGAGGCCCCGTGTCTCAGATGTGGCACGATAAAGATCCCTCCCTGCTCAATGACCATAAGCGCCGAGCATAGGCCTAAATTTTGCAGCCCTTCACCGGCAGTGGTGACGTATCTATATGAGTGAAATATTCTCGAGAGGGACGTGAAACAATATTCAATCAATCAATCTAGTAAAGTCCCCATTCCCACATTTTCATATCCAACAATATGAATGCACCATCTGCGACAGTTTTTCTTTCCGAACCACTGCGAGCGCCACATCACCTCTGCTCATTCAGGCTTTGGTCACAAGTGCTCCTCCTGTGGAACAGTATTGGCTAGACCCGCCCAAAAGCATGGGTGCAACCGCTATTCTCTGTAGTTCATTAAGAGAGCAACAGGAACCTTCCCAGGGGAAGAAACCCTTGAATTCCAATTTCCAGATGAATCGTTCAAAATTTATTCGGGCTACCGAACGTCCTTTAAAAACCCATTTTGGCAATTCCAATCTAGCAAGATCCAAAACGGAAAACCCAGTTCACACAGCCAAACATTCCAAAGAAAAAGCGCTAAATTGTGAACGGCGGCCCTGAGGGAGAATCCTTCCCTAATGGATCTCCCAATGGTATCCACTACTCATGCAGGCGCCGGAGATGCACCATCACCAAATGCACAACCTGCTCCTGCTAATACCTCCCATATCATCTCATCCGTCCCATTAATTACATCTTCCAACACAGCCATAAGTACCGTCGTTGATTCCAGACCACCCGCCACTAATTTCAGACAGCCCGTCGCTGACGTTATGAGGCAGGGGGTCTGCCTTGAGGCTTCGCCCTGGTGGGGGCCCAGGGGGCGAAGCTCCTGGATTTTTAAGGGCTTAAAATATGTCTCCTATTTAAGTCATTTGTACTACCGGGTATTTTCTATTATTTTTAATAAGGTGAAAATAGTAAAATGACGCAAATTTTTAAGGGTTTTTGGAAAAAATTAAGTTCTCCCAATAAAGTAATTCAAGAAATCAAAAGATTTTGTCATTTATTTCTCCGGGAGTGGAAGAAATTATTGCTTCTTTGATCGTTTAGTATATTTTTCTAAACAAGATACCACGATTTACCTTAAATGAAAATTTTAAGGGGGCGCGCGAAATCCGCCACTGCCTCCAACACACCTGACCAAGCAGCATGAAGTCACCCACGACGTTCAGAAGGATTTATCAATATCATCTGACTCATCAGCATCTTCTGGCAGCCACCTTGTGCAGAATTCAGCATACGATAAAACCACCATCATCTCTAAAAACATGACCAAATTTCCATTCTAACTAACGGCATCATCGACCCCACTCAAGAATACACAATTCCCGACTCTCATGCAATTCCAACTTATAAGACAACAAACAAAAGGGAGATTAAAGCCAGGGAGCTCATCATAGCTTATCAAAAAGAAATTATTACTTTAAACGTGGAAGGAACAACTTTCATGACATCTAAGCCAACTCTCAGAGAAGAGCCGTTCTCCGTTTTAGCCATCCTAACAACTAACATCACTACAGCTGAACTCTTCTCTATTGATAGCCATCCAAAACACTTTTCAACTATTTTGAACTATCTACGTAATGGATGCCAGGCCAGTTCTCAACCATCAGTTTGCCAACAGATGTCCATGCTCTGACCGAAATTTATCAGGAATGTGTGGGCTTTCAGTGGCGTAGCTAGGTTTGAAATATTTGTAAGCAGAAGCTGAGGACTTTTTTTGTAATATGTAATAAAAATTTAACAAAAATATTTGTAAGCACGTGCATACAGTGCTACTGTGTAGCTACGCCACTGGCTTTGTTTGGCATCGACAGTCTGGAGAAAAGGTTGGAACCACTTGTGAAAGCCGTTTCATCCAACTAACTTCAGTAAAGGTTATAACGATCTAATCCTGTCAGTAAAAAAACTACATTGGTATGATTGTAAATCATTAACTTAAGTTTACTATTTTATGTTGTTTGTTATTCACAGGAATCTTGTTTATTGCTGAAATATTGTACATATGTTTACTACGTCTGCTTTGAATTTCTTATTTATATTCATTGTTGAATTTTGTATTTAACACGTTGTAATGTGTTGAAGTTGTTTGCATAATGACACATGTCCATCCTTTTATATATATCATGTACATAAAGGTTATAATGAACTCGAACGACTGTGTTTTGTCATTGGTGATTATCGCAGAAAAACAAGCCCATGTCACTTTCTGCGAGTTCTTACCTATACAACATTAGGGACAAATGTTCAGAAGAAGGGAGACTGTGTTACAACTATTGCACAACTTCTCCATGCATACATGCGTCGTCGCTAGTATCTGATGATACATAAATTCACACTGTGATTGTGAAGATATCATACATGGGCATAATCATGTTATTCGAATATTCCATTATTGAATTATATTCGATATCCATATTTCTAATTGTTTATATGTACTATGATTTCGAATTTCCTCTACGAAACGAACCCATTTACTCCCATCTATTTCAAACGGATGGGATACTAACACAAACTTACCTATTTCTATGAAGGCATCATTCTAGTACTTTATTCACCCATCCATGAAATACAACACCTTATAATCACTGTATAAGCGCCTCTTTTTCATAATGAGCATAATCTGTACTTCCCTTCGATCATGGCGTCAATTCGTTCGGTACCGTGGTTAAGTTCGGCCCTACCAGGCGTTAGGTATATAAACGGCTGAAAACGCTAGCAGAAGAGGAGATCAGGTAGTGACATCATGGAGCCGTCAGAGCCCACAAGAATGAAAATTATTTTTTAGATATATCCCGAAATCTACTTCGGTTGGGTAAGTCTGATGCCATTTCACACCCAGTACATTTGGATCCCCAATCAGTATTCCATTCAGTTTAGTCATGTTGGGTAAATTCACAACGTCATTGGATATAGTTTCGTTGGGTAAATTCCCAACGTCATTGGGTAAATTTTATACCCACAGAAGGTAAGCCTTATATGTAATATATGAATGGTATTTCATGTTTTGATATATTTCATGCATTACAATAATCGGTATATTAATTCTAATCTTAATAAATTCATAGAAAATCCTATAGTTCGTTTTCATTGGGTAAATTTCAGAAATAAGAGGATCCACAAAAATTTTGTAACTACCCAAACGCGGAAAACGTTACATATACAAGGCTTTTTACTGTTTACCAGCATGGCACAAAACTGACTCTTGTAAAATCAAAGAGCGGGCCTCCGTGGCCGAGTGATTAAAGCATCGCGCTCAAAATCACACGGCCTCTCACTTCAGTCGGCGCGGGTTCGAATCCCTCTCGCGCCCGTAAGTGAGAAAGTTTCCCAGTTTACTTTCGGAAGGTCGGTGGTCTCTTCCCATGTACATTGTATCTGGGTTCTCTCTTCCACCAATAAAAACTGGGCGCCACCAGATAACTGAAAAATTGTTGAGAGTGGTAGAAAAGATCAATCAATCAATCAACATTTTGTCTCTAAGGAATATGTTGCCTTGTTAGAAAGAAATCTTGCATGTGTACATGATATTGATATTTTCGTTCTGATCTTAACTGTCTGTTGCACGATGCTTCATCCCAATCTATCCATGTGTCAAAATATAGACCATATCTGAAACTGGAATGGACACCAAAAGTAAAACATGTTACCAAACGACAGAAACGCGGAATATGGATAGGTGAAGGTCGACCACGTGGTATGTGCCATACAATGTAAGTCCTACAGAAACTGTAAACGCGCGAAAGGAAAATTTCGCAATGAGTTACAAACTGCACATGACGACTTTATGACAAATGCATTCAAGGGCATCGACGAAGCTTCCGAGTGATGCACGACTCTTTTGGAGGCTGATTAAACGCCAATGACCTCGTAGCTCTCGCGTATATCCAGAAATTGAACTCGGGAATGTTAAATATTCAAAACCTGGAGGAATATTTACCTGTTTCGCGCATCACTAATTACAACCCACAGGACAATGGAACCTTTAACGCTGATTTTTTCATTCCATTGAAATTTTTTACAGTGACTTAAAAACAACCATAATTCTGACCGAAAAATGTTGATGAGGTAAAAATCATTTACAATCGGAGTCAATTTTGTTGCTGTGCACCAACCGCCCCAGAAGTGCAGTAAAGATGATCCAGACTAATGCTCCGAATACAAAGGGATATTTAGGGATGTTATAATTGGGAATTAATATGTTATTAGTCAAAGTAAAAAGTAACTGACATGTGAATTATTTTATAGCGCAACACATTGTTTGGCATTACGAGATGTGAGTGACACTTTAGTGAATTGTGTGATTTTTATGATAATTCCTTTTCTTAAAGTGTAAATAAATTTCGTTGGTTGAACTTTTTATCCTGACTTTATTATTCTTCAATGAAATATTGTTGACATACGAGAATGGAAAGCCCACATGTTTGTCTGCTCTCTCTCTCTCTCTCTCTCTCTAAAGAGAGTGAAACGCAACACACTGATAATGTGATTTTACTAATAGGCGACAGAGACGAAAAATATGTTTGGGATCATCTCTAATGCATATTTACAATACATAAGTAGAAAAAAATAAGAGTAACAGATCAGAAAAAATTGGTTTGTGTGTTAAACACGGTGTTTTCGATGAAAGGCCCGAGGTGTTCCGGATAACACTTAAATTATACAGTGTTAGACGTCTATAAATAGCCCCACGCACGTCAGGGGAATCCCAACATGATTTTAAGGCTGAAAGAGCGTAAAACAACGAATTACTAAGAGGTATTTGATATTTTTATTTCTATTAAACTTATGGCACGGTACTGTTGTAACAAAATACACAGCTTTACACAGATAAGACCACCGATGATCTGAAAGTTTGAACTGGTCACGTGACTGTCACTTGAAATGGCAGAGTGATTTAACACCGATTTAAAATCAAATAATGTTGGTTAAAACAGGTGAAATAATGTACGACATGTCATACAGCCTCATAACTACATACGTGCGATGATTTGATAGCGTTTTTACGAGATGGAAAAAAAATGTTGTAATTCGGACCATACAACTTAAAAAGTTTGCGGGCATATATCACACGATATATGCCCGGAAACATTCCGGCCCGCAAACATTACGTCACAATCAATACACATTCCGTTGCTTTTATCACGCCCACAAATTACTACGCCGTTAGTTTTCATCTTTTACTCGGGTAATTAAGGTAGACCTATACTCGGCCTTAATTAAATGGACTCAATCATGAAAAAATTGCCTTTATAAGATAGATATATATTCCAGTAATAGATAAACATTGAAAAATATATATGTCAACATGCTAATTTCATTGTTATTGCTTCTCAAAAGTAAGTACCCCAACCACATATAATCAGCATTAATGAAAATGTATTCCTCCTTCTTATTTTTCTTAATAATTATTATTTTTCCAAAACAAATGGGCTGTAATAAGCAACATAGACTATATACCCATTATTTAATGATATGTAATCATTTATTTTAATAAATTGGAATAACTATTTTCATAATGAGCATTTTGTGAGCCCACACGTTAAAAGAAATACTGTTGAAAATGCCATTTGATGTCAATATTGGTCTTTTCCCCCAATTTTTATGGACTAAACCTTGAATAAATTGTTTCTAATTTACAGATTATTATCTCAGAAAAAGGATTTGTGTAAGAAAATCATATGTTGACGTATCATTTTAAAAGCTATTATAAAATCTCTATAACAAGTACACCCCCCCCCCCCCAAATCTTGAATTATACATTATCATATTTTCATACCACATTTGAAATTTGAGTATATTTACAACCTTGGATACATGTAATAATTTGAACTATGTTAAACTATAAGTATCATAGATACATGTGGTTTGCACTTAGATTTTACATTTTGTCTGAAAACAAATC
>NC_079165.1:29509981-29642481 GCF_947568905.1 Ostrea edulis | reverse complement strand
ACAGAACTTGAATTTTGTCTCCTATTTAGTCATTTATACTATTTTCTGTCGTTTTTTATAAGGTGAAATTAATAAAATGACGCAAATTTTAAGGGTTTTTGAAAAAATTAAGCTCTCCCAATAAAGTAATTCAAGAAATCAAAAGATTTTGTCATTTCTCCAGGAGTGGAGATATTATTCTTTTATCGTTTAATACATTTTTCTATCGTTTAATACATTTTTCTAAACAAGGTACCACGATTTGCCTTAGATTTGAAAATTTTAGGGGGGGGGGGGCGCCGCCTGCGCCCCCCTTAAATCCACCACTGTACGAGTCTCCCAATTTCTCAAGACAAAATTTGGGCAAATGCACTGCCTTTGAAATTTGTAATTCTCTTGCTGAAAATGGACATTTAATAGCTAACACACCAGTTTGTCCATTCATACAAACTTTGCCATCAGGCAAAGCAGCAAAAAATGAAAACTTTGGATTTACTACCAATCCACAATCATGAATATGTACATTAGGGAATTTTCCCATATATATATGTTTAGCTATGTTTTCATTACATTTGCCATAGGAAGTTGCTTCAGAAGTAAATGCCTAGTTTCAAATATGCTGGAAACAAAAGTATTTGTAACATCTTTTTTTTCTTTTGCATACTCTTGCAAACTGGGAAGCGGTCACACGTTTCTTCCTTTAATCAAACCACAATGCATTCCCAGACTGGTCAACAGTTGATCTTTCTAATTTCACAGTTTCATCATGTGTTATGCGGGATAATTCATTGAGCTTTTGAAATTCCGAATTTATTAATGGCACATCAGTGTCCAGTGGAAATTCAATATTACCGCAAGTCCCATGTTCAAAAGATGGAACCGCAGTAGTATAACGCGGCTCGATGGCCGGTTCAACTGAGTGCACTTTTGAGGTCAAAAGGTCAAGTTTGAGAACGGAGTGGCGAGCAGGCGAGGAAGGGCGTTGCTAAGGTAGCGCGTGTCGAGGTAGCGCTAAGGCGGCGCGTGCCTAGTGCAGTGGTGTGCAGGGGTAGGCCGATATGAAGTAGAGCGCGTGCTATGACGCAACAATGGGTCGATAGCACTATGACGCAACAATGGGAAAGAATCGATAACACTAACTAAAGTCGCTATGACGACGAGACCTGTGTGAATCTTTTAAAAATTCAGAATGAAAAACGCATGATGTGAAGTTTACACATTTATTAAATAAACAATTGGAATAACAATTGAACACAATTTTATACAGTTAAACATTAAAATTGTCAGAATAAAGTCACAATAGTTTTATCACACGTTCATTCTTTATTCTTGCGGCTCAGCTTTCTCTTCTTTTTAGGGGGTTCTCCTTCACTCATCTCTTTGCTCGTTTTCTTAGGGGGAGGTGGGTTCCACTTCTCCGATGGGGTGTATTCTCTTACGACCGGAGGTTTTGTGCCGGGTACCTCGCCAATCATAGCCATCAATTCGTCTTCATCTCTCGGGCAGTCGCTGATCCAGTGGCCTAATTTCCCACACTTGTAACAAGGGTCCTTTTCTACAGTTTTCTTGACTTTCTGAGGGCAATCTGGTGACCAATGTCCCGTTTCTCCACATGTGAAACAGGGGTTAGTGGCTGGGTCCTTCCTTCTTCTGCTGGTGATGTCCTTACGGGTTGCTGCTAATTCCTCGATTTTTTTCACCAGTACTGCGGTGTGATTGGCGATTTCGTCAGTCATCACGTTGATCCGGTTGACAATACCGTCCAGTGTGGTCGTAATGATGGCGAAATCGGCCCTGCTCATGCGGGAATCTTCTCCGCCGAAGGGGGGTTTATCGTATAAGCCCATCTCCAGTCCCGTAGCGTCCTGTGAATCGGGAAAATAGAAGCCTAATCCCGGGTCTGTCGGATTCTGGCTAGGGAGGTAATCCGAGGTCTGGGCCATCTTCACTTGTTGAGCAACGTAGTCTGAAGGCGTGAGATTGAAGCTCGTGGTCTGGTTCGAGGTCTGGGCCATCTTCTCTTGTCGAGCAATGTAGTCTGGAGACGTGAGAAAGAAGTTCGAGGTCTTCCCCAGTTCAGTCTTCTGATCGTCACTCTTAGCTTTCTTCAGTTCAATGTAGTCTTTCTGTGGTCCCATCTGCTTCTGTACCAGCTGATCTATTTTCTTCTGAGCTTTGTCCACAAATTCTACTTGTTTCTGAGCCATGTCTTCTGGAAGGTGATTGAAGATCGAATGAGGACTGACACTTGGGCTCCGCTTTTATAGCCACCAAAATGTCTAGACTATTCTGTCTCGTGGGGAGCACGTGGTTGCACCATCTTTTTCTGGAAAAACCGGTTTCATTTAGAACATCGCGCTACCAGCGCGTGCTAGTGCACTAATTGAACTTGAAAAACCGGTTTCATTTAGAACATCGCGCTACCAGCGCGTGCTAGTGCACTAATTGAACTTGAACAACCGGTTTCAGCTAGAACATCTCGCGACCAGCGCGTGCTAGTGCACTAATTGAACTTGAAAAGCCGGTTTCTCGCGACCAGCGCGTGCTAGTGCACATTGGTACACATTGACTTTAGTGGAATGGAACTTATATTGGTGTTTAAAATAGCCCTGAAAACGGCTGTTTTGTGTGTGTGTGTGTGTGTGTGTGTGTATGTGTGTGTTTTTAATAATCTCTTTGGCCAAATTCGTAGGGGTAATCTACATCATAAAAGTTATAACTGTGATCTGCTGAGGTAATGGCGTTTTCTATTTTTTGAGCTCTGCTACCTCGGAAATTCATCACGTTGATTGTTTCCAGCCAATAAATGTTTGCACAAAAAAGCTGCCGCCATGCACCGCCTCTGTTACGACGTTTTTTCAAACGCATGAATCCCGACACTTTTCTGGTTCCGTTAGACAGCGTGTAAAACTGGGCAATCATAAACTGTATTACAGTATTGTCGCGGTAGCAATCTTCCAAATCGATCAGAATGGCATGTTCCGTTTCCCTCTCTTGCAAGACATATTCAAAACACCAATTTTTAGATCTTCTCCTACGATTTCTCATTCGACGCAGCTCTTTCAATTCTTCCCATACGTTGTCGTCCATGACTAACAGTGTGATGCT
The DNA here is from genome assembly GCF_947568905.1 of Ostrea edulis. Taxonomy (NCBI): domain Eukaryota; kingdom Metazoa; phylum Mollusca; class Bivalvia; order Ostreida; family Ostreidae; genus Ostrea; species Ostrea edulis. The sequence continues at coordinate 29,639,394 of NC_079165.1, read as the reverse complement.
CGAGAATGTTAGCGCGTGCTACTGTACAACAGACTATTGCATCATCGGAAAAACCGGTTTCATCTAGAACATCTCGTGACCGGCGCGTGCTAGTGCACTAATTGAACTTGAAAAACTCTATTGTATTAAATCTAGAATATTCCCTGTACTTCACGACCTTTTCCCTATAAATACGATTGTTTTCTTAACTTATTTATTCACTATGGGTGGAACTTCCAACACTAGGTTAGACGGTTATACTTGTATTATAGATTTTGTCAAGATTGTTGAAAATTCGTCTTGGTATAAATCTGCTAAAGCCTATGTACAATCGGCGATACACGAGGTGGGGAATCTTGACAGTTTTCAGAGGATTGGTAGATCGTTAGTTAAAGACACGAATCCTGGGCGATTGATCATGATCTATTTGTATGCTGAGGAACTGAAGAAAATCATCCCCGATCAAACCCGAGACATCGAGCTCATTCTACGAGAATGTTTACAAGAAGGATTCATGGAAATAATCCGTTTTAACTAGTTTTCCTTCATTATCGAATCATGGGTGAAAGTGACAACATCGTAGAAAAAGCGGATACTTGTATTCATTTTAGTCATTTACAATCCATGGCTGGAAGTGACAACATCGCAGAAAAAGCGCATAACCATGCATTAGAATGGGTCGAGAAAATGCAAGACGATGTGGTGTTTCAATTTGCTAAAAATTTTCTGATAGCGGGAGTGTTTCCATTGACTCTGGACCAATATACAGATCTACGGAACCGGGTGTACATCAATCTCTATAACGATGCGGGATTGATGTTAATTTATGTTGTGGGGGAGGAATTCAAGAAACGCATGCCTGAAAAAACCGCCGAGATTGAAAGTATCACCAAGGACTGGCTTCGAGAAGTATACATAAAGTGTGAAGAACTTAATTCATTTCATTTATGAAATCATGACTGCTAGGGATAACATCGAAAAAACATTTGTCCTACAGTGTATTGAGGAAATAGAAAACTTGCCAGATTTTCAAAAATTGAAATCCTATCTTCGTGCGGTATTATTTCCAATCACTTTAGACGAATATTGGTGGATATGCAGACATTTGATCGAGAACCGTATCAACACCGAGGCATTAGTGTTGATTCATTTAGTAGCCGAGGAATTAAAGAGAACAAAGCCGCACATCAGTGGCGTGATCGAGACCCTTCGAGTGCGGTATCTTCATCACATGTACAACAAAATACAAGAAAATGTGTAACTTTTAATCTGGATCATAATGAAGTGTATCTGTTACCCGAAGAAGACCGGACAAGTATCTGGATGACAGTAGCCGCTGATCGATATCGATTTCAACGCAGGATTCGAGAAATGGAAAAAATGTTGGACCCTATTTTAAAAAGACATGTGTATTGGTGTTGTATGTGGGAGTTATGTATTTGAAATATGTGACATGAATAAAATTGTTTACACGAAAGCTGTGTTTGGTTGAGTCTCTCAGAGAAGGGTTTATTTGTTGAGGAATCCAGAAAATCCTAAAGGTAGAGTGAAAATTGAATCAAATAAGGTGTTTTCTATCGAATAGACCTTATGAGATGTTTTTAGGGATGTACATGGTCGAGAAAAAAATTTTTAAAGAGGCGGTGAAGAAACATTGAACCTCGACTCGACCTCTTTGACCTTTGATTCTTTGAAAACTATGCGACGTAGCAAAATAAAAGTAAGTTTAACGAATTCCGCGCCCCAGAATCTATCAGATTAAATCTACCATGCACAGATATCGAATGTCTAGAAAAAGAAAATGAGAAAAAACTCTCTGCTCGAAAGCACAAATCCGCCATTTTGACGGCCGCCATCTTGGCTTCGTCTCCGAAGCGAGGGATGTTTTCGAGGAGGTCCGCGCTTTCCTGATATATACCGGCACGCTCGCCAGTTCGCTTCACTGGTGATCCAGCAAAGGTTTGATTATTTTAAAGAAGTTATAGAAGATAGAAGAAAGAAGAATGGCTGAAGGAAGAAGAGAGCCCATCTACAATTTCCAGACCCTGCCTGGCTTTCGGTACCGGCTGGTAGTGGTGGCTGAGGAGCGGGTAGGGGAGAATTGGGTCGTCCGTTCTCAGAACGACCTGAGCACCTTCTCCCCTTTCGACCGGAGTGGGGCCCGTGAGATCATCGACCGGGTGCGGCAGGAGTGTGAAGGGAGGAGTCGCCGCCGCACCGCCCGGATGTCCACGGCTACAAGACCACGCCGACGGGCCCCACAGCCACCCTCACCACCACCACCTTACTCCCCGGCGACGCCTACAGCACCACCACCAGCGATACCATCGGCACCGGAGGAATACAGCCCGGTGCCGATGAGCGAGTCGCCAGCGTCACCGGTGGAGTACTCACCGAGGTCACCGTCCCCCGCGCCACCTCCAAGCCCAGCCCAGAGTCCGTCGCTGTTGGTCGCAGACACGCCGCCACCATCACCACCGAGACCAGCAGCCCCTGCAAGACCCCCACCACCTACCATCCGGTCTGCAGGGAGGACTCCGCCACCGAGACCAACCCACGCACCTGTGGCAAGTCATCCCCCGAGGAACCACCCTATGACTGTCCCTGGCTGGGCAGATAGGGCGGTTCCTATCTGGTTTAAGTGCCCTGTCTGCTGGCAAGACAGGGTACACTCCGGTATTACGTGCAGGGGATGTAGGCAGCGCCCAGCTTGCTGCCTGTGCGTGGAGCGGATAGAGGAGCGGCGACACACCCGGGGACGGTGCCCGTTATGCCGGTTTACCGGAGCCAGGCATTGAAAGTCGGTCTTAGGACCAAACGGCCCTTTTTAGGGCCACCCACATGTTACGAAAAGATGCTTTTATGACAATGATTGAGAAACAAATTAACACCAGTTGCACTTTATTAACAAATACATGATTTAATGACAATATACACTTGTTGATCATACCTATAAGCAAAATCATGAATACATTGTCTGTAATGAGTCCAATTTCCTCCCGCTAACCCACATCCAATCTTATAAGGGAAGGCTAAAGTCTTGTACGATAATGTGGCCAATTCACGTAAACATTGTTGAAACCATAGTTCTCGCTGTTCGGGTGTATCTCGATAGCGGGGAATACGCTGAGTTCCTTTTCCGTAATCCCACTGGGCTAAGAAACAAATCACATCAGGGTCTGTAGCATTTGATAAGATGCGTAACGTGCCGGGTATTCCTCGATCGGGTTCTATAGCTAGATTTCTACGGCCTAAGGGTCTCCGTGTAGCATACAAGTTGCCCCACGGATATTTGTCAGCAATACTTTGACTTAATCCATGAGGTTTCACCGTTAAACAATTACATTGTTGTACAATACCATCGACTTTCATAGTGAGTAAATCTCCCTGCACATAAGTCACACTCATGCTGTGAATGATGCGTGTCGAGGCTACAGCTTTCGTTTTTATAAGTCACATTCACGCGGTGTGTTTGTTGAGTGTCAATCATGGGGTTTCTTTGTCAAAGGTTCACTACCCCATTCAAAGTGGCATTAAAATAGGATGAAATAGGTTTTTCTCTATCGATCTAACTATCATTGAGGTTTCTACTACCTCACAGACGTGAGAAATGAAGTTTTAAAGAGGCGGTGAAGAAACATCGAGCCTCGACTCGACCTCTTTGACCTTTGATTCTTTGAAAACTATGCGACGTAGCAAAATAAAAGTAAGTTTATCGAATTCCACGCCCTAGAATCTATCAGATTAAATCTACCATGCACAGATATCGAATGTCTAGAAAAAGAAAATGAGAAAAAACTCTCTGCTCGAAAGCACAAATCCGCCATTTTGACGGCCGCCATCTTGGCTTCGTCTCCGAAGCGAGGGATGTTTTCGAGGAGGTCCGCGCTTTCCTGATATATACCGGCGCGCTCGCCAGTTCGCTTCACTGGTGATCCAGCACTGATTTGAAGGATTTTTAAGATATAGAAGAAAGAAGAAAGAAGAAGATGAGCCAAGTACCAAGTCCTCCCATCAAGAACCACAACCTGGTCCCGGAGGATCAGCGTGAGGACTGGGATGCCGAGCTGGAACTGGTACAGCGGCCCCCGGGGCGCATTGTGTTCCAACCCGACGACTCATTTGAGTGGCACTTCTTCTATGAAGGAGTGCCAGATGCCCCCAAGAAGCCGCTCAAGAGACGCCGCCGCCGAAACAAGAAGGCCGCCAGACAGTAATGAGGTAATCAACCTCTAGACAGTGTGGGGGGCTTTCATAGTCCCCCCGGCCCTTTTCAGGGCCACCCACATCTTATGAAAAGAGACTGTATATGACAATGGTTGAGAGAAACAAAAACTAACACCAGATGCACTTTTATTTTTTATTAAGAAACTCGCTAAAGTTACACAGTGTTGATAGTTAATAACTTGCCGTGTTCTTCATAGTCTCCCGTCATGTAACGTAGTCTTTCGGATGCGAGACTATTCTCATATGCTTTCCAACAACATAGAGGATGAACGAAATACCGCATGTTACGCTTCGTTCTCCAGTGTTTCATTTGAATCAATCCTCTTAACGTTTGTTGATCTCGGGTCATGATCAAATACTGGTATTCACTCTGAACGATTTTAACGATATCCTCCGGTCCTGCATTGTCTAAGATAAAAGTCCATGCCATACTTTGAGGAGTTTCTCTCACGCCTTTGACTCTTCTATAAACTGGCACGTAATCCATGTCTAAGTAGACTGATTTTTTTATTGTGGCAAACCTGTCTTATATAGGTACACACAACACAGATTTTTTTTTTTTAAATTTTTATTTTGTAAACAATTAAACATTTGAACAATTACATCAGTGACAAGTTAATACCATGACATTGACAACTTTGTCCTTTATGGGTTCTAGGTTTACGAAATGTCTCTTTAAACCATTGGGCTACATAACGATCTCGTTGTAACGCCGTGCCTTTCCAAGGAAGTAACCAATCTTGAACCGTTTTTCTTTTACGATGGCGTTGATGTAGATAATACACACAATATTGGCCACAGACATCCGTGTTCAACGCTTGATAACAATTCGTGTTATGAATCCAAGTGTCGCCGTGGCGTCGCATAAACGCTTTGATTTCTTGATGCATCGGGGGTAATCCGTAAGAATCAAAATATTCTATGATGGGGCTGTTCAAATACAAACACACCCAGTGGGCTCCGGGGCGATGATGAGGGTCTGTATTGATCACGATCGCTTTTTGGTGGGGTAAGATCTCCGGTAATACATCTCTAGGATACACACCTCCAAACGCAGGGCCTAAATCTCGAGATAAGACCTCTCTCAATTGATACGTGTCCATCAGTAATCGATGCTGACTTCTCGTTGTTTGTTGATTTCTAACAAATTGTCAAAGACGGCATACACCACGCAGTTTAAGGTCGTCGCTATGCTGTCGGTAAATTGTACTTCTACTCTCAGGTTCCCCGTCTGTATGAGATGAAATTTATCCGTCTGAGCTTCTTGATCTTTGGTGAAATCCATACACCATAGGGTGTAACCGTTTTTATACTCTTCCAGAGTAATGTCGGGAGCCCAATCTTGCCCTAATTTTCCCAATCCTTTGTACAGACTTAAATACGATCTCAGATACTGATCGGCCGTGAAATTCGGTTCCAGGGGACGAGTTTCCATCATGTCTCCATTGATACTGACTTCTAATTTTTTGATTTTCTGATTTTGGAAATTAAACGGATTTTTAGCATCATCCCCGTTAAAGGCGGCGTTTTCCACAAACCCCAAGAGGATGAGTTTGGGCATCTGACCTTGGAATAGGTGATCGGTGATTTTCGATTGGGTCCCGGTGGGGATCGTGAACGTTTTCACTTCCACTCTTCTCAATGGGTATTTAGCTGTTTGAGTACTCAGCTGTTGATTGATCAGATTGATGATCGTTGGAGTCGGTTTGACTTTTCTCACCCACAACACCATACTTTGAATGACTACTTTCCCACTACTTCCGGCATCGGTCATCATGTAGAATTGAGGTCTGGTACGATTGAATCGGAGACGGACGTCTACTCCGTTCGGCAGACATTTCTCTTGCTGAAACAAATCCAGATGTAAACGGTCCATCAAGACAATTTCCTTACTGTTATTTATTTTGTGGTGACGTTTTCTCAACCCCACATTCTGAGAATCGTCGGGATATATTGGGGTGGGTAACACTGCATTGATGGTGACTTTATCATTAGCTACGGGAAATTCCTTTGGAGGTTGAACCAGACCAGAATACTCTCGATCTTCCATTTGACCGGCGGTATCTTTTTCCCACAAGGTACAGGCTCTCATCTGAGTTTTCAGAGTTTTGGGGGCATAAGACAGTAATTTTTCCAAGTAGGCTTTGTACGGATAAGTATCCGTTCCGGGGGTAATGACTTTGCCATTGAGACTCACATCGATTTCACTGAATAAGGAATGTAAGATGTTATTGACCGGGGTAGAAGTAGAACCCGCTCCCGTGAGAGCCGTCCCGTCTGCTTTGGTGAATTTACAGACCATCTGGAGATACGATTGAGATAAATCCAAATATTCATCTCCTTGACCTTTGATTTCAAATTCAATGCGAGCCGTATCCGAATTTAACGTACTGGAAATCGGATAATATTCCATCCATTTAGAGTCTTCTAAAGTGACGTTTGTCGGGGGAACTTTAAACAGTTCCAAACTGTCGGTCCCACACGCGCAGGATTCTCTGTGCATCATTTTTGAACGATGTGTTACTGATCGTTGTTAGGAATCAAATGGGTTCACCCCTCCCTCACATCTCCTTTTTATAGGTTCAGTCGAAAATGTCGAGAGATCGTTTCTTCTTACCCCGGACCGGTGCCTGGGGTTTTCTTTTACGCGGTCCTCCTAAGAGACGTTGTTGAGAGGGGGTCTTGGACTGTCTCTTACGATGTCCTCGTGCACCGGCCTGTCTTGTACGGGGTCCCCCTCTTGCTAAAAGGCGATGTTTGGCCATACCGGCTGTATTCTTAGCGGCTGGTATACCATGTGTCTTAAGAGCGTCTTTGAGAGATCTCTTATTTTCTAAAACATCTAACCCCGTCTTTGCGGCGGCCGTCAAAGCTTGTTTAGCTCCCGTTTTGAGTAAATCGGTAAAAAAGCCTTTTCCTCTCTGTTTTCTTTTCTTTCTCCTCATAGCGGTTGCTAACGCCTCCCTATCGGAAAAAAAGCCTTTTCCTCTCTGTTTTCTTCTTTTCTTTCTCCTCATAGTGGTTGCTAACGCCTGTCTTCCGTGAGTTCTGAGCGCTTGTTTGAGAGATCGTTTATTTTCTAAGACATCTAACCCCGTCCGGTACCCGGCTTTCATGGATTGTCGTGCTCCTCGTTTCATCATCCCCGCTAAAACACTATCCCCTTGACGGGATCTTAATTTTTGTTGAATTCTCGGCATGGCCATACGACCCGTATTTTTGATGGCTTGTATTCCGTGTGTCTTGATGGCATCTTTGAGAGACCGTTTATTTTCTAAGACATCTAATCCCGTTTTAGCGACTGCTGATAAAGCACTTTTAGCTCCCGATTTGAGCAAATCGGTGAATAAACCTTTTCCCCATTGCGTGGGGTTAACCTTTTTGAGGAAATCGACGAAACCTGCCCTCCCTTTGCCCCCTTGTGGTGGCGGTATTATATTGGGCAAGGAAAATCCTCCGATGACTTTAGCGGCCGTGTTAACAAGCCCACGAGCCAAACTCTTGGACCAATCTCCAAAATATCCATCGCCTGTTTGTGGTGCGGGGCTCCCTCCCAGTAACCCTCCAACGACCTGACCGATCACGGGAGCCGCTAGTTTACCGACTGTTTTTAAGAGACTACCCCACCCATGACCCCGCTGGTGTAATAAACCTCGTTGATACTGCATCTTTGTCGAGACTGACCCCTTTCAGAGCCTTACCCGCTTTTTATACTTTTTGCGACCCCTCTTTTTTCTTTTCATACCTTTGCCTCCTTGGACGGCTCTGGCTATGGCAGTAGCAATCAAAGGGAGGAGAATGGTGAATAATCCGTGTCCTTTCTGTCGTCTGACTCCACGATGATACTTCATCGTCACACGACTTTTCTCTTCAATACACTTTTCGGAAATGAAGTTTCACGATCGTTCTTCCATTTAAAAAGGGCATGGGGGTTCCCAGAGAGGTCATGATGTGAATATCGATGGTATCGAAATGTTTTTTACTCAGTTTCAAATATTCTGCACGGATAGGTTCCCATTTGGCTTGTTGTCTATCATCTTGATGAAAGGTACAAGGAACCACTCTTAATAATTTCAATTCGTTGGACCCCACCACCTGCGGACCACCACATCGCAATACACGTACATGGATTTCAGATTTTCGTACAAATCCATGGTATGGTTGGCTAAGTAAGTCACGTTCAACCACGTAGTCATGGGTTCATTGGGAATGATGAGTTTCTCACTCCCTATTCCGAGTTTGTAAGCTAAGCCAGTGGGAAAACGGATGGCTAAGGCTGTTTTTTTTAAGTATACTACCATGAAACTGATACATGACTCGATCATATTTCTCGAAGTACACTAATTTCATAGAATTCTCTTCTCGCGGATCGCCGGCTGTTTTCCATATCTTTGCGAATGTTCTGCGCAAGGCTTCATTGATTTCATCGATTAAAGCCGTGGAATGAATGTAAGCCCCGGGTCTAAAGTGAATTCGGTAAATAGTCATCATAGCATTGAGTGGAATGACATCCCCCCAATCCGTATGGGTCCAATCGACCACTACAGCACACCGATTTAAAGGGATCGAGTTTTTTTTGGTCAGTGTAAATCGCCCCCATTTAAACGTATCTGGATTTTTAATCTGTTGGGCGTAAGCTGTAGGGATAAGGATGTCAAAATAAGCCTCTTCCTTTGTAATGTTTTTCAAGGCATTGGTATACATCATTTCGGTTAGCCCTACTTCCCATTCTCCGTCCGTTAAATCCACGGTTTGTGGTAATAAGGTTTTAAATTGAGCAGTCGTATTATTTGAAAAAGCTTCCATAGACCCGTCACTGAGGAGAGTCATGTAAAACCCTTCTCTGTGAGCCATGATGATTCAAATGATGACCATGTTTCCGTTCCTTCTCTATTTATACTCATAACACAATGAACATTTTCATATTTTATTGAACATACAACATAATGTTAATACACAATTTTACATGTCATTCTTCTTGATCGCGACCACCACCGCAAGTCAACGATTGTAGAAAAGAGTCTTCCAACTCTAGTGTTCCTCTCTCGACTAAACGGCGGCGCATCATCAGATAGTGTCGGGTTCCCCAGCAATCGGCCACATCATACCCCTCCTGTAATGTGTCTTTGAAATGTCGGAGACAGTCCTCGGAATTGTCAAACCAAGGACTCTCAATCAATGTCCATTCCGATTCGTGTTGTCGTCCGAAACATCCCCAATGGGCTTTCACTTTCCAACGAAAATCTTGATACTTGGTCTTCATGATAAAGGCTGACCATCCGTGAGGTATCAGTATACGTTTGTACAAGTACACCGGTTGATCTAACACTTTGTGTTGTTTACAATGTCTCAAACACATCTTCTTATCCGCAAACCATGCCGTTTTCTTTCCCTCTTGTTTCCATGCGTACTGTGTGTTAGCCATGGTGAACTGGTGAATCTGAAGAAGATCGTTCCTGTTTTATACTCGGGCTCGCTAACGTCATTTGTGGACTAGGCATGACGTAGCCTACGAGAGAACTTAATGTGACCATCCAAAAATCACGATTGGAATCGCCTAAGGCTAACATCACGACCGACGTAATAACGATTGTTAAACACAGGAATAATTGTGCAAAATACACAATTTCTGCTCGAAGGACTTTTTCACCCAAGAATTTCCATTGGACGGTCATGGCAGAATGAGATCCGCTTGCGGAATCCATGAGTCAAAACTAGGGGGATATCCTTTCCAACGCACTTTGACTTCTGAAATGACTTTTTATACCCAAGATCTCCTCCACTTCGTAGACATCGTCTTTTTTAATTACTGCTTGCAATTCTTTATCGTAAAACGTTCCTTCTAATTCTTCTCCATGGTCGTCTTTAATTCGATATACGTTGCGTCCTGGAACTTTTCTGGAAATGGTAAACAATTCTGTCGTCCAATTCGGTAAATAGCCTTTTTCAAATGTACGTTTCGCTTTACTGATCCGTACACGATCTCCCGCTTGTAATGAAGAGGTCGATGATAGTCTCTGTTTTCCGTACAAGATTTTCCATACTTTCAAGACGTTCTTGGCATTGACTTGAGCAGGAGCTCTCTGAATACTACGATGATACGTGTGATTGTAACCGTGTACCAGATCGGGTAAAACATCCACATACCGTCGTGTTTTATGACGTGTAAAATATCGCCACATACGTGCTTTCAGGGTGCGTTGAAAACGCTCCACGATACTGGCTTTGGTTTCGGCATTACGCGTCGTAAAGAAATGAATGGATTTGAAGGCTTGCAGAAATTCTTTATTTGTGAATTCTCTCCCTTGATCCGATTGAATGCGAACGGGGCGACGTCCGTCTCGAAATATCCATTTGAGGCCTCGTATCATTTCTTTTCCCGTTTTCTGTTTTAAAGGCACCACCCATGCATATTTCGACAACACGTCAATCGCACACAATAAAAACGTATACCCATCATTGTATTTCTTCAAGTTCGAGACGTCGGCTAAATCTAACTGCCATTGTTCGTCTATATCCGTCACTCGCGTCTGTTGTCTTTTAAATTTCCGACGTATGGGCTTATGTAGGGTATACGTATCCTGTTCTTTGAACCATTCTCGAATTTGAGCAAGAGTAATCTTATGACCTAATTTACGCACTTGACGGTATAAAGCCTGTACTCCTCCATACCCTGTCTTAGGGTCGTAATAAAGTCGCTGTAAGATCTGATTCCTAGATTTTTTCATGGTAGCGTTAACCATTTTCCAATTTCACGTGATGTCTTTTTACCAGCCTCCCTGATATTTTTAGGGGTCATCATTCGTCTGGGAGTTTCATAGAAAGATTGGTCAAAACCCGAGATTTCTTGAAATCCGCTCTCATCTTCATCTATAGGTTTAGGAGTACTGATTTTTCCGGGCTTGTCCATCGCTTTTATAACATCACGATTGGTCACATATCCTTTAGGGGCATTCGTTTCTTTTAAAGCTTGGGCAAATTGCTGTAACCCTGCAGGGGGTTCACGATGTTTCAAAGGTTTTTGTCTCTGGGACTCGGTGATTAAATCCACGATATTGGAATTGGGGACCTTATGTCCTCTATAACTGATTTCTCCTTCTTTACTCCAAGTTAAGACTTTGGATTTCTTGAGATGATCGAGTAATAAACCCGCTTTCTTTTGACTCGGTTTACTGACACTTTTGATAATCTGATCTTCTAATGCATTGGTATCTGCGGCTGTGGCACCTCCAGGCGTTGGTATTCCCACAGGTGGTGTCGGTGGTAAAGGTTTAGACGGAGTCTGTTGTCGTGCTTGTTGTAAATATTGTCGATATCGATGAAGTTGATGGCCATACAAAGCTACTTTTTCCCCCTCGGTTAAATCATCTCGATGTTCGATGTCATCTAATTCACTGCGTAACCCCACGGTCGATTGAAATTCGGGAGGCTTGGGTAATTTTCCCTTCAACTCATTCAGCATGGCTTCGGGTACTAATACCATTTTACGACTCATCTTCTATTGGGATATTTGCAAATTTTGTTAATTCCACAAACGAATGAAGTCAAACCTCCTTTCTGATTGAGTAACGCTCGTCGTTTTTTCACGGGTTGCGGCTGCACCATGCCTCTTAAGATGTGCTTCTTAGGACCAAGTTGTCGCTTCTGAGCGGGAGTGAGAGGAATCACCCCTTTTAATATATTGTACACGATCTCACAAATCTTTAGAATGCAGTCATTGGAACAATATTTGATGACCTCTCTCTTTAATTTGGAGGAATAATGAGGAGCCGCTAAGGTTTGCAAGAGGGGTAAATGAGGTCTTAATCGGGATTCACACTTCTTCGTATCAGCCATAGTGTAATAATGAAGGTCTGTGCACATTCCCCCTGCTTTTTATAGTGTTACGCGCTCGGGTGCTGGGGATTGAAACGCCCGTGATGAACGGTCTCCTCGTGACGATCGCGGCTACTTTTCAAATTGTATTGCAGAGGACAATATCGACATTTGTATTTCTGCTTAGGGGTCGATGTGGTTAAGGGAGTAAAATGTGCCATACCCCCAAAGGTTTGACCAAAACTGGGTAAGGCTGTATCGGTGGTTCTGGAAGTTCCTATGGGTCCTCGCATGGCTCGTTCCATTTTCTTTTCAGCTAATCCTTGTTTCAGTTCTGCTAAAGTCTTCGTTTTCCTGGGTGGGGTATTTTGAGGTGTCATATATTTCGAAAAAGGGATTTTCACGATGAGTTTAGGGGTCTTCTTCTTCTTAGGAAATTTAGCCATGCGCAAGAGATAAGGAGCCAGGACACTGGTTTTAGGATCGTGGGTCTTCCGGTGAATGATGAGTTTCGGAACTTTCTTAGGAACTTTAGGAACTTTCTTTTTTCTTTTCTTAGCTAAGGCTAAGAGGGAGGGGGGTAACACACGTGTTTTCTTTTGCTTCACGACTCTCGCCACACTACGGGGACGTCTTTTACGTTTTTGCCCCGTTTCCCATTTGAACAAATGACGAATGATGGTCCCTCCTAAGAATCCGGCTCCACCCCGTTTCAAAATGGCTTTTTTAAGATCTTCTTCATTCGCATTCTTATTGGCAATGACATTCAAGTCGTGACGATGTGCTTGAATGAAACGCCCCGTGAGTTTATTCACGGGTAAGACTCCTCGTAATAAATTTTTAGCGCCCATGGCAAACCAGTTGAGTAAGGCTTTACGCCCTAATTCAATGAGATGGGCTCGTTGAACGGGATCCCGTTCCCACTGTAAACGTCGTAACGTTTTCACTAATTTACTCTTGGCTGTAGGTCTACCCATGATGAAAGGTGTTTGTGAAATGAAATGAATAGTCATTCATAATGATATTTATACTCTCGGTGGCATGTGCACCGCTAAGGTAGAAAAGAGTTGACTTCTTAATCTTAAATCCTCGGGTGTCTGAGGACTTAAATCGACTAGTAAATACCCGTGAGGAATACTGGTGGCTTCATCATACGCGGGTAATAAATGAGGCATTTGTAATTGGCGACTTAATACCCCAATCTGAGATTTATCTCTAGGATTTTTAAACAACACGAGATAGTGGGCATTCAGACTGATAGTACGATGTTGCACGGCCCGATCAAATAGATTTTGCGTGATATATATAACACTGGTATTACGATGATGCGCTTTACGCGTAAACCAATCTACAATAGATTCTATGGCTTTACCGCCCATCATATCATCAAAAATGAGTAAATGGCGAGTAGTGAGATCGGCGACTAATTTCTCATCGTCTTGAGGAATGTTGTGAACGAATGTCACCGACTCTTGTAATGATTCGTAAGCCGGTTGCCATTCTCGATAACACCATACTATTTTTTCTGGGGGTGGTGATATCCACTGCGTATTTTGTACCAGTTGCTTCACAAATTCCGTTTTACCCGATTTAGAGGGACCCGCCACCACCATAGTAAATTCATGTTTCAATTGAAACGGGGCCAGTGTCTCGTAGGCATACATCTTGATAAATGACACAAGTTCATGGGATCATACATATTTATTAACAAGTAAAAATACGAACCGTTTCTACAAAAGAATCTCTACAAATAGGACATGTTCTAAGTCCTGAAGCACACATAGCACAAGTACATAAATGACCACAAGGTAAAAAAGCAATTCTCAAGTCTCGTTCTAAACAAATGTGACATTTCTGGGTACACATTGGATTCCCTGCCGCGTCTAAGGGTAAGTCTCCCCAATCGCGATCACTGTCTTTAGCGCGGGCATAGGCATTGAAGGCTTGTCGTACCCATTTGACACTTTTATTGCACAACACGTAAGCACAATGAGGGCTCCAATAGGCATGTTCTATCCAAGGATCGTCCCCGGGTTCCCAATGTTTGAGAGACAATGTGCAATGAAAACAACGCACATGATCATCCATTCCTTTGTAAAAGAATCCGGCTTCTGCAATGTTAGGTAATAAGTTCAACAGAATATCGGGGGCTGTATGAAATGACGCTAGACGAGCCGATAATTCACCATAGGAAGGCGCTGAAGGATTCTGTAGTGATCCGTATTTACTCATTTTGCAGACTGATGTTTTTCTCAAGACGCGTTTCCTTTTTTATACATTGTACCTAATATCCATAAGGAAGCGTGTTGTAATGGTGAACCCGATGTCGCTTGTCGTACACTACGCGGTATTTCTTTACTAAGGGGATGGTGCGAACATCGTGCTGGCGCGTTCTCTGAATGTAGTGAGGATAACGCACGTGGACTTCTTCTTCTTCTCCTTTTAACATTTTTCTAAGGTAGCGAGTGAGACGATCTTAGAAGCGCGATAATTGAGCGTCAGTCCTTTGACTTTGCACATTGATTTCCCCCCTGGGTCTCGTATGCATAATTTTTAGGGCCTCCCGACATGTACTTGATGATACGATCTCCACTCAATTCATCGGTCCAGCCGCCTAAACTGTTGACAATGGTAGGGTTAAATTGGGTCTCGTCATGTTGGTAAATGATGCTGTCGGTATCAAAATAGAGGACGCGATCCCCCAAAGGTTCTAACGTCTCGTAGAGATGTAAACGAGCGTGTGCGGTGGTAAAACAAGCCAGCACTACGTTTCCAAAAGGACAGTCTTCTAGGAATTCTTCTTTCTCTTGATAATTGATTAGCATCATGTCAGTTTCCGGATGATCTCGATTTTCCAGCAGCTCGACTCCTTTGATTTCTAGAGTGGCATCTTGTAATTTTTTCTGTAATTCTTCTTCTTCGGTTAAATACTGTGTTTGTGGTAGTTGTAATCGTTGTGCAAATTTTCCCCAGAGACAATTTAAAAAGAGTTTGGCAATGGTTCTACGGACGGGGTTTTTCTCGATGTCTATTAGATTCATGAAGATGCCTTCCCGGCGCCGGATCTCATCGATGTAGTCTTGTTTTTGTTCGGGCGTTTGACAATGATCAGGGAATCCGGAAGCTTCTTGTTTAATTTTTAAAAAAGTATCGATGTAAGATCGAAACAAGTCCTGACTGGTCTTTACAAAATGCCAGACTTCATAGATGCGGTCGAGCCGATAACCGAGATCTAGAGCTTTGTGTACTTCTACGGTCACCCAGGTGCCAGTCAGACTGCGTTCTGAATCGCTGTGACTGCATCGATCGTCGGGTCCTAAGTTGCGATGTTCGGCGCAGGTTCGGCATAAGGGGAAAAGTAATTTTCCTCCCGTCTTATAGGGTAAGACGGGATGATACAGACCTCGGGGTGGTAAGACACGACAACGAATGAGACCAAAGTACTCTCTCACATTCTTGAAATCGCTGGTGATGACTTGAGGATGATCGATGGGAAACGTTCTGTATTTCAACACGTAAGGATACAGAGAACACACATCGACGTATCGCATGTCTCCCTCCTCGCAATACAGGCGCGTGGCATTGGTACGACCTCCGTATAAGGCATCGCGGGGATTTAAGGGGTCCTGAATATCGAGGTCTCGTAGTAATGTTTGTAACTCTGGATTGTTTTTCACTTGTCGATCAAACTCGTGTTCCCAGATGCTCACGACGGTATATCCTTGTTGCTCTAAGGCGGCGGCGCGTTTCAAGGTTTGCTCGTACAGGGTTTGATACGTCTGCTGGACTCGATGGGGGTGGGTTTCCGTCAACAGATTCGGATAACAGGTGGGGCACCCGTGCCAGTAGCAGCCGTAAAATTCGTACACGGTGCGGGATTCCTCCTCGTAGCCGTCCACCGTATAAGGGCCTATGGTAATTTCGCCCCCGTTCTTAGCATGACGTATGTTGCGGTCCAGGGAGGTGAGCCAACGGCAACCCTTGGCCGAGTAGCGGCGCGACAGTTGATATCCCATATTGGGGATGATGGCTATGGTGTCCTGTGCCATGAATCCTCGGCGATACGCTAAATTAGCCGTGCTAGCAAAAGTGATGGATTCCTGAAACGGGTCGACGCGGACGAGTCCGTAGAGGGTAGACTTAAATTGCGCACAACACCGGCGCAAAATATCCACATCCGAGATACAGTAAGCCAGGAATTCCTTCTGGAAATCGAACACTTTCCCGGCCTGTTGATTGTACCAGGTATAGAAGGCCTCGCGATTGGTTATCGACATGTCGTCAGGATTGTAGTAGTGCGCATCGGGATAAGGCCCCACGTAATTCTGGTTCTGTTCCGTGTTTAAAAAGTGGGGGAAATAACCTTTTTTCAGTTCTGTTAATCCAAACGCAGAGGGCATCTTGGCCAGGGCAAAGGGGAGGAAATTGTAAGAATCGATTAATATCAAGCCGAACACTCCCATACACAAGATTTTACTGCCGTTGAGGATGACTGCAGGTTTGATACAGGCCGTGTGCACTAGATAGTTCAAGATGAACTGCCCATCGTATCCCTTGAAATTGTGCGCAATGACGGTCGTTTCATCGTGCTTGAAAGTCACATTACCCTTCTCGTCCGTCTCGGCCTCCAATAACCAGTCCATAAACTGTTTTAAGGTATCGGGGCCTTGAAATACGAAGCGGCGTTGCGAGCCAAACGCATGACAGTGATCACACCGCATGTCGATGTCTAAACTGTCGCAATGTTGACACACGCGTTCGGCCACACAGAGGTTAGGGGTGTGAATTCCGTTTTCCTGTGTACATTCGAAGTCGTAATAAATATACATTTTCAATTCCTTGTTGCGTTTGGGCTTGGGTTTCTGTTGTACGAAGCACCAATGTGGCATGGTGACGAGTTTCTTGCAGATGCGGCATTGTGTTTTTCCCCCGCACGCGTGTCCCTTTAATAATTGGTTAGACATCCATTTCTGACACTGGTCGCAACGTCCCATTAAATTACACACGGTTGTCGCGGTATTGCTACTGTAAGGTTTCAAGTGGGTCTGGTAACACGCAGCATTTCTGAAAAAACCCTTACAATGAGCACATTCCGTGCGGGTGCCGTCCGGGGTACAGGGAGAATCGGCTAAACAAAACGAACAGCGGTGAGGACAGACGGTACGGTGGTCTTCGATGTGGCTATATCCAACATCACAGTAATCACAATAATATGTATTTTCCGTCACTCCCGCCATCGATGTTATGGTATCGTAATGCTCGTTATCCATCAGGATGTTCAAACATTTTCCGCTCCCCTGACCTTTGTAGATGGGGTCTAATCGTAATCGGTGCGTGTTTGTCTTAAATTGAAATATTTTCAAGCGATACTCGGGAGCCAAGACCTGATGTAATTTCTCCCATTCCTGAGGCCCACACGGGTGGTCGTTTGCACACCCGGCGAGTTCCATGAGCGCTAAGGCCCGTCGTTTCTGGTCGAGAGCTCGTACATCTCCAAGTCTCATACGTTTCCATTTCTTCTCCCATTCGGGGTCCGGAACCTCGGGTTTTTGACTGTGTAACTGTGCCACGACAATAGCTCGAGGAAGACATAAAGAATCGTCGGGGTTTTGAATACGAACGATGGCTCTCTTGGAAATCTTAAATTTCTCCTTATCCACGTGCAGATGCTTTTTCTTCATACCACCGCCACTCCCTTGAGGATATTTGACATGAAAAAAATCTAACTGTGTGGCTCCGTCTGTCATCAGGAACTCTTTTTTAGATTGCTGTACGGCTTCTATTTTGTTTAAAATTTTATCCTCGTTGAGGTTTTTAGACTGGGTAAATTCAACCCAAATCTCGGAATCCAAAGACGGGTGTCGAATGTTGAGCCGTACATAATCATTGGGATTGCACTGCATTTCCCGTTTCACATTTTTGAGCATATCTTTGAATAATCGTCGAATAAAGGAAGAATCTGGAAGCTCTTTGAAAGTAACGTTGTACACATTTTGTTTCACTTTAAATTTCCTGGAATGGCGGCCTCTGTCGAGCTTGATTCGATAATATTCCGACACTAACTGGCGTTTTTCTCTGGCTATCCCCCCGCCCCGCTGTAAAAATCTCACTCGTCGCCAGTTTTCTCTGCGGAGTTCTAATTCACGCTCTCGCTGTATGTGTAGTTGTTCCTCTAAAAATCTCAATCGCTGTTCAATATAATTGGTTAGGACCCCATTTCTGCTATTCCGTAAGTCGTTGGGTATTCGCTCAGACATGCTGATGAAAGTGACAACGCCAATTGTGTATTGCGTTTATATACTTATTGTGACGTCATAGAAAAGCAGGTTTTTCCACAACGCCAGCTATAATGTTCCAGTCCTAGCTCACCCACAGCGGCATATAGAATGTTCCACAACGTCAATAACTCTCTAAATTAATTAAATTGTTTATTTAATAAATGTGTAAACTTCACATCATGCGTTTTTCATTCTGAATTTTTAAAGGATTCACACAGGTCTCGTCGTCATAGCGACTTTAGTTAGTGTTATCGATTCTTTCCCATTGTTGCGTCACAACACTATCGACCCATTGTTGCGTCATAGCACGCGCTCTACTTCATATCGGCCTACCCCTGCACACCACTGCACTAGGCACGCGCCGCCTTAGCGATACCTCGACACGCGCTACCTTAGCAACGCCCTACCTCGCCTGCTCGCCACTCCGTTCTCAAACTTGACCTTTTGACCTCAAAAGTGCACTCAGTTGAACCGGCCATCGAGCCGCGTTATACTACTAACCGCCTTGTAGTTTTTAACTGAAAATTATCAAAAAACATTATTTATAGTGCATGCACATGTATATCTAGGTCAAAATAAAATATATGTCGTTCCACTTTCCCGATTGTACCTACACTTTGCTACAGACCCTAAATATTTTATATAAATAAAACAATTCCGCAATTTTCGTACCAGAACGTTTTTCATTTTGCGTTCCAGTTTCTCTGATTAACATTTTGACTACTATTGATCTTTGAATACAATGTGTAATGTAGATAGACCTGTATTTAAAGTGTATCAAATACTAAGATCTCCAATAAAATGTTTTAATAGTATAAATTGCTTTACCACCTAGCCTACCTAATTTTTGGGGAAGATAAAATAGGAAATCCACATATATTTCATTTTGGTCTCACTTTTTATATATACATGTACTATACATATACATTTGCACATATAAATATTTTCACATTGTATTGTTATCTGCAATATTATATTTTTCACAAGAATAGTGATTTAATGAACTATTTTATGTACTATTTCAGTATTCTCATCTTTGGATATGCTTTCATTGGCTTCAAGAGTAAGACAGCTAGAGGAAGAAAATAATGTCTACGTCAAGAAACTGCAAAGAACCCCCCCCCCCCCCCCCCCCCCCCGGTGCAAAACTGAAAAGGGTTATACACACACATCATTTAATTGAGACTAGTATCATCAATATAAAATATTGAGCAGACGATATCTTCCTATGTCAAGAGTGGATTGACCATGTGACCTAAATATCAATAGATGTCATCTTCTCCTGATGATGTACCAGTGTACCAAGTTTGATGTCTGTCAAGCAAAGGGTTCTCAAGATATCGAACGGACAGTATATTCCTATATCCAGTTTGACCCTTGACCTTTGACTACGTGACCTCAGAATCTGAAGGTGTCATCTTCTTCTGATGATATACCAGTGTACCAAGTTTGATGTCTGTCAAGCAAAGGTTCTCAAGATATTGAACAGACAGTATATTCCTATGTCCAGTTTGACCCTTGACCTCAAAATCAATAGGGGTCATCATCTTCTAAAGATATACCAGTGTACCAAGTTCGATGTCTGTCAAACAAAGGATTCTCGAGACATTGAGTGGTCAATACATTCCTATGTCCAGTTTGACCTTTGACGATGTGACCTCAAAATCAATAGGGATCATCTACTCCTTAGGATGTACCAGTGTACTAAGTTTGATGTCTGTCAAGCAAAGGGTTCTCAAGATATTGAGCGGACAGTATATTCCTATGTCCAGAGTAGATTGACCCTTGACCTTTTGACCTGAAAAACATTAGGGGTCCTTTTCTTTTCATAACCAACCCACATATGAAATATCATTACGATCAAGTGAATGGTTCTCAAGATATTGAGCGGACAACATGTGGTCTACCGACCGACAGGTGCAAACCAATATGCCCCTCTTCTTTGAAGGGGGGCATAACAAAAGTATCTGATGTTTCTTGCCAAACAGAGAGAGATATAAAGTTTTCAATGCAGAAGACGTTTCGAAGTCAAAGATTTAAATTCTATACTGGGTTAACCTATGCAAGGTTTGTTATGCTTCTTGCTTTTCTCTTTCCAAGTAGTGAAAATCCAATAATGTATTAAGACAAAAGAAAAGAAGTACATACTGACAGATTTCCCTTGTCACAGCAGGTGTTTATGTATTTGAGCAGACTAAGAAATGGTTTGAATGTGAAAGATTTTGCTTTTAGATTTTATATTAAGGTTCAAACTGTGTCAACAGTTATTAATGGGGTTGCAAAGTACATGTATTAAGATTAGATTCATTAAGTTACTGGCGCCATCGAGATACAATTATAGAAATCATGCCCGAGTCTTACAAGCAAGATTTTCCTAATTGTTTAGCCATTCTTGACTGCACGGAGTTAAAGACTGAAAAGCCTTTATCATTGAAGGCAAGCAACAAAGTCAGTGCTATTCTGACTACAAATCATCTAATACATTGAAAGCTCTTGTCGGATGTGATCCAAGGGGGTCAATTTTATTTGTTTCAGTTTTATATTCAGGAAGCATTTCTGAGAATGATATCATTGAACAATGTGGGTTTTACAATTATTTGCAACATTTGAAAGAAAAAAGTGTACTGTAGAAAATGATGCATTAATGTCTGACAAAGGATTTTTAATTGCAAAAGAATTAGTAGACCTGGGCCATCAGTTAATATTCCACCGCTTGCATCTTGTAGTAAGCCATTTAGTGAAGGTGATGTACTGACAAACTTCTAAGATAAAAGGTGAAGATAACGAAAAGTGATCAATCTCTTAACTCCTATAAGCAATACAAAATGGATAGTTGGGCAAACACGGACCCCTGGACACACCAGTGGGATCAGGTGCCTAGGAGGAGTAAGCATCTCCTGTCGACCGGTCACACCCGCCGTGAGCCCTGTATCCTGATCAAGTAAACGGAGTTATCCGTAGTCAAAACCAGTGTGCCAAGAACAGCCTAACAATCGGTATGAAACATGTCACACAGCATTTAACCCAATGATAGGTTGTATTGACCAACTAGATCGTTATAACGACCATAGCATTTGCGAAATGTTGAAACCCCTGTACCATTAATTTGTTTGTCAGAAGCTTGCCTCGATTTAAAAACTGACTGTACGCAGAACAAGCTCTTGCATATTGAATCAGTTGAGAGGTATAAACATCATATACAGGTGATAATGGAATATTGCTACATAAATATGGGAAGTTGACGATGGAGAAGCTGAAATCATCCCGTTTGTCATATAGTTGAGTTGTCAGTTTGTCGTTAATGTCTACTTTCAATAAATTATATAAGTATGAAGCAGAAGTGGATGACTCTGTGGTGTCTTTTATTACGAGCTCACTTGGATATATCGAATCGACATATGAATGAAAGTTATTATTGTCAATAGACAAAACGTCGTCGATATTTCTTCTTCTCACGTAGAAGTTTTTCAATAAATTCTGCTTCATATGAATATACAAACAGGTCAGCTAACAAAGGAGCACAATTCGTGCCCATGAATTCCAACAGACTGTTGGAAGACCTGATCACCAAAGACCACGAAGATATTGTCAATGAGAAACTTTAGCATATTTTTAATTTCAAGTTCAGAGTACTTGTGCGTGGAATCAGAGTGGTGTTTAACAAAGCAAGTTTTTGGATGACTGATCACTAGATATGAATATTTCCTTTTTCCATTTTTGTTGAAGAAGCAACTTTCTATGATGTCAAAAAGTCTAGTCTTTAATTTATCGTGAGGAATGGTCTTGTATAGTGTTGAAAAGTCAGAGGTTTTGATGGTATTGATTTTAGAAAAGTTTTGCGATATCAAGTTTACTAAAAGTTCTTTAGAATCCACATTTGATTAACACCACTTCTGGCATATGTAGTTGCATAGTAAGTTTGAAGCTTCTCCTTCACAGATGTTAATATTTTCGTGAGGAGCAAAGATAGGGGCTTGGTAGAGCACTTACTGGATCCAGCAATGTACATGTATCTTTGTTTGTAAGGGGTTTTAAGTAGTTTAGGAATCCAGTATAGGTACGGTAACTCATATTCATTCGACCCATTGGCTGGGATATTAAATATTAAAACTGAAGCATGGTTGAACAATTTCATCTTTTGATAGGGCTGTTGGAGTATAAGTACGATTACCAAAAGTGGACTTATTGCCAAGTTCGTTTAAAATACAGTTGTAATAATGAGCCTTACAAACAAAGACAATGTTGTTACAAGCTGTGTCAGCTGGAACCAAAACATATCCCTCATGTAACCTATCAAATTCTTTTATCACTTCTGGTTGACTAAACACAGAAGGATAGATGGTACGTACTTCTGTTTTAAGATATCTAATGCGGGATTTTAATATTCCTCTTATGCTTTTAACTCATTATGACAATGTATCAAGTTCTTTTTCATATTTAGCCCATCGTCTGGGATAATCTTCGACAGAATTCATAAGAGATACGAAGTTCTGTCGCCAATTAAAAGACCGAGGTTCTCTGTATTTAGGACATTTTAGAATAAGTGATTTGAGGTCCTCATTTTCAACTATATCAACATCACCAGTAATGACATGTCCAGCTGGACTATAGTTGAAAGATGAAGAACAAGAACACGTTGGTGGATTACGTATAAGATGGTCTATATCTAGGCACTGTAAAGTTTGTTTATAATTAAAAAGTTTGGATGCAATAGTAGAAGTATAGCTGTAGGAAGTACAGGGTGTAAACTTGAACTTGAAATAAGTTGGAATACACGACTGAACCCTTTTATGACGAAGAATGTTGCTTATGTTGACGGCATCTATTCCTTTGTTTGTAAATTTGAGCTTAAGGAACTGGCGGCATAATTTGGAAGGAATATCATCCATGACCCTTGCTGGTTTAAAGGAACTGCTTCACGATTTCCCCCAAAATTTTGTTTTTCACTTTTAATGATCAAAATCTATTGTCTAATATGTTTAAAAGATTTCACATAAAAATTAAGGTTATACATTATCACAGAAGCTCATCTTAGAGAGTTTATTATTTGTTTTGTAAACAAAGATTGCGGTATGTTATTGTTTACGAAATTTTCAAAAGATCGTTAGGACTGACTTTCATATTTCAAGCATTCTTTGGGTAAAATGTATCGTCTAAGAGTTAAGATTTGTGAGTATGCAAAATGCAAGGTGAAGATAACGAACAGTGATCAATCTCATAACTCCTACAAGCAATACAAAATAGATAGTTGGGCAAACACGGACCCTTGGACACACCAGAGGTGGGATCAGGTGCCTAGGAGGAGTAAGCATCCCCTGTTGACCGGTCACACCCGCCGTGAGCCCCATATCCTGATCAGGTAAAACGGAGTTATCCGCAGTCAAAATCAGTGTGCCAAGAACGGCTTAACAATCGGTATGAAACACGTCAGACAGCATTTAAATATAAGATGCTTTATATTACAAAATTAATATTTCACTGATTTGTTTGTATACATGAAAAGACTCGAGTCTTTGTTTACGTAACACAGTTTAAATCTAAAATACTGCTTTTATTCTTGCGTTCAGAATGTCAAAAATTTGGCTGTCAACATATTTATGAAATATTTAAAATTAGTGTAGGGAATTTTGAAGTGTACAATATCATCTTGAAGTGTATTTTTTGCCGCTTTGTCTGCGTTGGTGTTGCCATGGATACCAATGTGACTTGGGATCCAGCAGAATTCAACTATTTTACCCTGTTTAGTTAAAGGACATAACGCATGTTTCTAAACTTTTTCATTTTTTCAGGAAAATTAACTCTTTTTATGCCTAAAACTACTTTAAATGTGTTTTAAATGAAATATTTTGCGTTGTTTTCGAGTTTGAAAGCGATGAAATTCAAATCTTGCGATATGCATATTTTCTTTCGCTAGTTTACGCGCCATTTTGTGTAACGTCATATGCGCCCTCGGGTTTGAAAACATCTATTAGCCATTTCATAAAGAGATTAGATTTAATCGACAAGAAAACAATTATCACGTTAACGGCTTGTAAATAATAACGTATTAAGATGTTTTGTGCCGTGCTCGGGTGTACTAGTTGTCGGTAGAAAGGATTTAGACTGAGTATGTTTCAATTTTTCAAAGGAAGGTACGAGAAAAAAGACGTGGATAATTTTGTTGCTGGAGCAAGAACTTTACCTTAAAAAACACACCCAGTCACCTTTTCAAAAACCGCTTGGACAGAGACCCTGATAAACTGCGAGAAAATGGATATATCGAAGCTATAAGCACTGGTAGGCCTATGGCATACATTCTGTTTTGCTCTTCAAATTCAATACACACTCGGATCAACTGACCTTCACCTTGGAACGATACAATGTAACTAACTGGTAGATTTACAACAACAAAAAATTAAAGATACAAAATAATTGAACTTTTAATTATACAAATAATAGTGTATTTCCTAACTTTAAATTGAATTATAAAATTATTTCCTTATTGAATTCGTATATATAGCATCTTGAGTGCGTCAGTAGGCTATAACGCCGTGTTTCCATTTTGTACTTCCTAAAGACGTGCAGATCACACTTCAAAAATAGTAATAAGATTGCTTTATCAAAATAAAAAAAATGTGATTACCACTTTAAATTTGAATATTTGTATTGATTTGTGTGTGCTGTCTTTCTTTCCGAAAGGCACTCGTGACAATAGCTTGGCATAGGGCCTAGTTGTCAACAATTTAACGTATCATAATTTGTCTAATCGAAAAGTAAATAATGATTGCACTGTTTATTTTAGAAAAACAGTGTCAATTACAGATGTATAAAGGAATAACATTACTAAACAGTTTGTAGACAACGAGCCATATAAACATTTACTCACAATATTGCCGATTTCATACACGCTTTACTCGCTATATTTTAGTATTTACATCGTTATATGTGTGTACTGGTGGCGAATACATATAAAACTCGGACAATTTGTCAACATCGATTTAAATGTTGCCCATGGTAAATAAATTAGGCCCCTAAAAGTTGAGTTTTTAATAATATCTCGCAGTACTTTCACAATCCGAAGGGCGCATGTGACGTCACTGTACCACGTGACTATCTACCTAATTAACTTGACTTTGAAATCGGGGCTTAGATTTAAGTCTGTAAAGTGGTTCATTATCGCAAAATTTCGGCGAACGAACTATTAGAATTAATTACTATAAGCATAAAGAAGACGAAATGCATATAATGTTGTATACTTTGAAAACATGAGATGTGTCCTTTAAAAGATAGTACCGGTGTAAGATATCTAAAATATATGGATGGTCAATATTCATGTTGTTATTGACTGAAGACATGTTGGGGAGTCTGAGAATACAGTAAAATGTTTGTCATTAGAAGTTTTTATGTATTCAAACGCAAGTTGAATCCGGGTTCAAAATACCGCGGGGTTCAATATATTATATAACACCGGCACAAAACAGAGATTGATTTTACATTACAAAGTTTAAAAGGTCAAACGACTCTGGACATAAGAACAGGTTGTTTTCTCAATATCTTGTGAACCTTTTGCATGACAGACATCAAACGCGGTACACTGGTACTCCGTAAAGAGCATTGTTCAAAATGGGTTGTAGTAATATGATTTAAATCTCAGAAAGTATTTCATCAATTCTCGCTGGATATAAAAAAAACACCCCACTACTGTTTATTTAAAATTAATGTTAGAAGCATCGGGCTAATTGTTGCTGAACTAGGCGTACATGTCTATACTTACAACATGTACGTATTTCTAATGTGTATATTTTCATTTAATTTCTTAGCGTTGTGTTCCAGTTTCTTTTCTTTATGTACTGTATTCAAGCTTTGTGTTTAAAGTGGCTTATAAGCCCCATGGGCCGAGTGTTTGATTTATTTTTAAACTGCCTCTGAACGAAATGTACATGTATATACATGTTACTATAAACATCAATAAATTACTTACTTAAACCGGTTTAAGTATACATAATACACACCAAGTTTCTCCATTACAAGAACGCAATCGGTATTCCGAGTTTTTACTTCACACAAAACATAATATGCTGCTTAAGTTTCCCAAAAAGAAAGAGATCGAGAGTGTGCGAGAGAAATAAAATTATTTTTAAAAAAAAACCCACACATCACATAAAGAACCTATGGTAAAGGATCGTCCCTTCTTTCTTTCCTTCAGCTCACTGCAGAACCTGTGTGCTCGCAATAATAGAGATGTGTATAAATAGCCAGGTCATAAATTGTATGCAAACACAGATTGAATTTTCACAAGGAACCAGTCTACCTTGCAATAACAGCAGTTTCACTTTGTGATCTCATCCCCCGAGGCATGAACCCGTTATTAGTATGGCGGCAAAATGACAGGAAATCGACGTACAACTCTTTGTCATAGACAATTAATGGGGAAGTTTCTTTGGTAAAACTTCACCATTTTCTGTATTATTTTGGTATAATGTTTTGTAGTTAGCATTGGAATCGAGAAAATCGACTGTTGTTTTCATATTTACGAAATGAAGCCGAACGTTTTATATACTAACATGTTGCAGAGGATTGAAAAGTGGACCATAAAAGAATTAAATCAAATCCGTTCGTCTGATTTCAGCTTTAGTTACCCAGGAAACTAGCTTTTTATACACTTGGTGAGAATGGGAAAGTGTTTGATTGCCGCTTGAACCGTTACCCTTTCTTCATTTATTTTTTGTTCTTTAATACCAGAACATGACTTTATAAATTGAAAAATCGTTACAAAAGCAATGTCAGCACCTATATATTACTATTGGTGGTAGGTATATTAAAATCATTTTTAAAAAAATTCCTATTATTTGAAACTTTTGTACCTAGTATAGAGACTTGACATACACAAGTATGTATTCAATCAAATTCACCATAATTCTAATATTTTCTTCCGGTTAATGTCATAACAGGTTAAGCAACACGTAAACTAGTTCCAATGACAGTCGCTACAATCCTTGTCTAAAGACTTATTTTCATTTTCGAAATTAACTTTTATACGCCCACAGAGACACAGAAAGGGACCCTTTTCGCCTTATGTGCCCTTATTCATTAATTACTGTGATGAATTTAAAATAACTTAGAAACACAGTTTGCACTACATGCATATAATAATGATAACTTTGATTGAATAAATGTTAAACTAATATTTATACTCTATGATGAAAAGTTAAGTAGCCCCAATTCAAAACGACCTTGTTAAGATGGTTACTTTATTCGATTTATAATCACTGGCATTCCTCTTGCTAAATGCAAATCTCTAGTTTAAAAAATTTCTTTCAAATAAGTAAATTCCTTCAATTCTAAAAATAAAAATATATTAAACGTTTAATGGTTGATTTACGTTGACATAACCGAAATTTACAATTAAAACAAAATATGATTATAATCTACAGATTATAAAGTCTCCAAAACGAAGTACTGGCTGTATAAAGTTAGAGTATTTTTCTGAGTACCACTATTTTCCTCCCTTGATAAAAAAAACAAAACAAAAAAAATAAAATAAAACTCATGCCAATCTTACCTTCATCTTAAAAATTTAGATCACGAAAATTTGAAACCCCTCCCTTTTTTTCCTCAGTAAAACAAGTGTCACTAGTGATCCTAGTTTGTAGGTCCCAACACCCTCTTATCATTTTTGATGATCCTATGTCTCAATCAGTCGCGGTTCTAAAGATATACAAGTTTTTATAATCAAGGTCAAAGGGGATACTACTTTGTATAGTGTAGGACACTAGACCCTTTCATCAGTTCTGAAGATTTCATGTCTCTATCAGTCCCAGTTCTAAAGTTATACCAGACTTATTTTAGGGCCAGATGTCAAGGTCACTGGAGTCACTTTACCTTGATACCAATTTGTAGATCCCATCACCATATTAGTATTTCTGGAGATTATATCTCTTCCTTAAGTAATACCAAATTTATGATCTAAGGTCAGAGTCCAGGGTTACTTCACGTTGACACTGATTTGTAGATCTCATCACCATTACTTAAGATCCAATCTCTATTAATTCCAGTTCTAAAATTATATGAGTTTTTATGTTCAAGGTCAGAGGTCACACGGCGTCTCTTGACCTTAACACTGTTTTGTAGATCTTTATCAATTCTGAAGATCCCTATATGAGTTTTTATGTTCAAGGTCAGAGGTCACACGGCGTCGCTTGACCTTAATACTGTTTTGTAGATCTTTATCATTTCTGAAGATCCCATGTCTCTATTAGTCCCAGTTCTAAAGTTATACCAGATTAATAATTAAGGTTAGTGGTCAAGGTAACCTTGATATCAATGTGTAGATCCCATCAACCTTTTCGTATTTCTGAAGATTCCATCTCTCTCAGAGCTAGTTCTTATATCAAATCCATTACCTGAGGTCAAGGTAACTGAAGTCACTTGACCTTGATACTGATTTGTAAATGTCATCCTTTCATCACTTCTGAAGATCCAAAGTCTATTGATTCCACTTTTGTGTTCAAGGTCAGAGGTCACTGGATTCACTTGACCTTGATGCTCTTTTGTAATATCATCATCCTCTCATTATTTAAGATCCCATGTCTCTATCAGACCTGGTCCGTAATATAAGTAATACCAAGACCGGCGAAGGGCTTCAAATTTAGACCTATGCTCGGCGCTTACAGCCATTGAGCAATGAAGGTTCTTTAGTGTGCCACACATACTGTGACACGGGACATCCATTTTTAAGGTCATCTCCGAGGACCCGTTACATTCACACCTGATACCGAGCGTTTGCCGATGGAACTTAACGACTTAGGTCTGTCGCGGCCGGGATTCGAACCCCGGCCTTCCGCATGCGGGGCGAACGCTTTAACCTCTCAGCCACCGCGGCGGTTTTGCAGGAAGAAATAGAAGAGGATGTCGATGCGACCGATGGATATATAGAAAAGATAATGGATAAGGGGGAAGAGCACCAAGCCGAAATTTAAAGATGGGAGAGAACTTATGAAGTGGCTAGGAAGAAAACTGCCGTATCTGGAGGTTCACATTACAACTAGAAATGATTTGTTATATATTCTACAAGTTTCACAATTATATCGTATATTAATGAAGAATATATTTTAATCTATTTTTTAGATTTACTATTGAATCAATAATTGTGTAACATGAAATTTCAGCCATTTGCCCCCGAATATGCTGTACTGGAGTAAGAGAATCTATAATAAGTTTGTTATGTATGATTGTAATACCACTAAGTACTAGTTACTAAGAAACCTGCTCCATGTATGGTTATATTTCATTATGGTTTCAAGGAGAAGAAAAAGCTACAGAGACATGCATGGAAGAGGCCATTAAAGGGACAGGCATGATTGATTGAATATTGTTTAACGTCCCTCTCGAGAATATTTCACTCATATGGAGACGTCACCACTGCCGGTGAGGGGCTGCAAAATTTAGGCCTATGTTCGGCGTTTATGGCCTGAGCAGGGAGGGATCTTTATCGTGCTACACCTACTGTGACACGGGACCTCGGTTTTTGCGGTCTCTTCCAAAGGACCGCTCCCATTTAGTCGCCTTACGACAAGCAAGGGGGTACCGAGGACCTATTCTAACCCGGATCCTCATAGAACTATTACAATAGAGGATGATTGGTTGATTGTATATTGTTTAATGTTCCTGTCAAGAATTTTTCACTCATATGGAGATGTCACCATTGCCATCGAAGGGCTATAAAATTTAGGCCTTCACTCGGCGTTTACGACCTTTGAGCAGGGAGGGATCTTTATCGTGCCATACCTGCTGTGACACTGGGCTTCAGTTTTTGCGGTCTCATCCTAAGTACCGCCCCATTTAATCCCGAATCCCCACGGGGCTACTTCAGAGGAAGGCAAGTTCGAAGAGGTCACTACATCGAAATCTATTAAACACTTGGTTTGGTTCTAGTGAGACAAAGCGCTATGCACGTATGTATTTGTACAAAACAAATGGGAAAATCAGGGGCGGTGAGCAAAATAATGAAAATTAAATGCTGATAATTTTGATTGTTTATTATGTTCTTCTACGTCCCATTCCAGGACTTTTCATTCATCGAGAGAAGTAGCCAGCTACAGGTGAATGCAATAGTGTGGCGTATGGTGTTCAGTAACTGTGAACATTTTTTGTCATGATAGGGACCTGGTTTTTTTTTTTTTGGTTTTTTTTTATGTCACCCGAAAGATTCATGACTTTCATTTTTAACACCGTGCGTTTGGTGAAGGAATAGTCATTACCTCCATGTATATTTGTTAAACGTCTGAGAATGGACGCGTTGCCGGGATTGAGAATCAAACCCATGCCGTCCAGTTGCCAAGTGTATTTGTTTCTTTGCTTGTGTTTTATGTCTCTTCGAATATACATGTACCCCCCCCCCTCCCGTGGGGATTCGGGTTAGAATAGGTCCTCAGTACCCCTTGCTTGTAGAAGGCGACTAAATGGTGTGGTCCTTCGGATGAGATCGCAAAAACCGAGGTCCCGTGGCACGTTTAAGATCACTCCCTGCTCAAAGGCCATAAGCACCGAGCATAGGCCAAAATTTTGCAGCCCTTCACCGGCAGTGGTGACGTTTCCATATGAGTGAAATATTCTCGAGAGGGACGTTAACCAACATTCAATTAATCACCCCCCCCCCCTTCATATTGAGAGGTCACCAGCTGTACATGAAGTACCTTGAATTAGATATAATGCTTAGCGGTCAGGGCCGTAGCAGTGAGGGTTTTTAACGTGGCAATGCTTTCCGTGACACGGGACCTTTGTTTTAAGGTCATATCTGAAAGACCAATGATTTTCACTTTTAAATGCTGAGCATTAGTGAAATAGCAAACATTTCCTATGTCGACGTCTTTTAAAAGGTTTGATGCGGCCATGGCACGAGCGGGGCTCGAACTCACAACCTCCCGATTAAGAATCATTTAACATTCTGACCACTGAGAAGTCCGAAATATCTGACGTTTTCCTGGCCTTTTTTTTTTTTTTTTTTTTTTTAAATGATTTTGATATTAACCGTGCCAGGAACATGTCAGAACCGGCGCCATTACGTAAACTGGAAATTCGCCGCCTCCAGTTGGAAGCGGCATTCTCGAGCCGATTTTAAATACTTTGGAGTCAAATTCAATGTTAAACTTATAATTAATCAATAAAACGATGCTTCTTGTACTTACTAACATCGATTTGATGGGTTCCTTCATCACATCCAGGGGCGTAGCTTCGTTAGGCTCAAGTAGGCACGTGCCTACACATTTTTTCCCTTGAATTTCAAAACACATTTTTGTCCATAAATATTTGCAAAATATAAGTTGTTCATATATATATTTCTAGTATGTAAAATCGAATATAAAATTATCATTCCGTCGGACCTTTTCTTTTTATAATGTATTCTACATAATGGTTATATATTTTTTCTAAACTTTGGTGATCACAATGACTCGATCGCTATCGAACTTAACTGTTTAAATTTTTCAAAAGGTGTACAATATTTAATGTCTGTTGCCATCATTTTGATGCTCAGAGTAGTACAAACGAGTCCTAATATTTCAAAATTTTCTCCTGCACCTATCCCCTCGGCGCTTCAGTGAAACTTTCAGCTTCATTTTTCGTGCCTACACATTGAAACAGTCCTAACTACGCCCCTGACATCAACAATCTCTTGAAAACATTTTAACAAAATATTTATCAAGATTTATATATACAATGTATTGGTCATTCTTTACAACTGCTGCGCATTCATGGGGAAATGGCTATCATTACAGTTGATATAAGTTATGAAAGACAAAATTATTGGAAATGTAAGTTGATATTTCGTTTTGAATTTAAGGAATCAACTACAGGAGAAGAATGCATGGAAGAGACCATTAAAGACGGAGGCAAAGAAGAGATACATAAAAACGAGGGCATTGAATAGACCATTACAATTGAAGAGATGAAAGTGGAAATTAATGTAGAAGGCACAAAAGAGATCATTAAGGAGGAAGGCATGGTAGAGGCCATTAAAGAGGAAGGTGCATTGTATGGTAGAGACCATTGAAGTTGAAGACATAGTAGAGACCATTTAAGAGGAAGGCGGGGTAGAGGCCATTAAAGAGGAAGGCATGGTAGAGGCCATTAAAGAGGAAGGCATGGTAGAGGCCATTACAGAGGAAGGCATGGTAGAGGCCATTTAAGAGGAAGGCATGATAGAGGTCATTAAAGGCATAGGGTCTATCTTTTATCTCAAAAAACGACGTCACAATATTTTGCAAGAACTCCAAAAAACAAATTTGTAGAATTAATTATGAGTTATCTATAGCTGCAGAGCTTTGAAATTGAAGTCATTTTGACGTTTTAGCCCTTTATAAAATTTTGGTCTGGAGGACAATATATTAAACTGGTATCCCGCTGATTGCTGGCTACACACAAACATAAGAGATGCGAAGTCAACATGGTACCAGTTAAGGCAAGTGAGAACAGGGAATTATTTTGTAATTACTATCGTATCCAATGTGTTTGTAAACATTCTGAATAACTTTTTGTGATTTTCTAGTTATGATCATAAATTTCGCCACCTTTTTGGAACATGCAAAATTTCACCAATATCTTAGACCCTATGCCTTAAAAGAGGAAGGCGTGGTAGAAGAGGCCATTATAGAGGAAGGCGTGGTAGAGGCCATTGAAGAGGAAGGCATACAAGATAGTACTAAAGAGGCTCAAAGAATTGCACGGTATGGCCACGTTGAGGGAGAAAATGATGAGGTAAATCATCTAGTTAGCATTCATTCATCTTGATTTTGTAGACGAATTTCTTTTCTATAACAGTGTTAATATTTCCGTTTATTTCAGAAAAATGGAGATCTTCACCCTTACATTAGACTGATTAAAAGTCCTTTGGTTCTGAACGGATTTTTATTATAGGTAATCCATATTGTTGAAGTAATATTTTAAAATTTCCCACGGAATGTATACGATATAATTCTGAGTTAACGTGTATCTATGCCATTATCTTTGCACATTATGCCTCTAATACCTTTTCTATTTTAAACTTACAAAACAGAGTCAAGAAGAAAACACCACAAACATCAGCAAAGAAAGTAAAACGCCAATTAATAGATGAGGCTGGAATATTGAGCAATTTTTTGTCTGCCGATAAGAAGGTAAATTACTGCATACCGAATGATTATTACATCTTAGAATAATCCGTTGGTCTACAATATTCTACCTCCAATTCTGGTTTTTATTTTGAAAGTCTTAAGAATATACATTTTTCTGACATTTATTTTTGAAATTCTACAGTTTTCTTTGTTTTCAGCAGAACAGTTCCAAGCCTTTTAAACTGTGGTCTAGGCTCAACTCATTTACTCCCAAGGCTGTACGTTAATGTTTACTTTCATGATAATTATATGTTATCTACCTAAAATGTGTGTGAAATAATCAAATGATAAAATTGTATAATCTTCAACAAATTAACCTTGTATAATGAAATATTTTACAGAATATTATTTTCATGAAAATATCAATCTGTGTGTCCATCATTCGTCATTTCGGAAGATTGGAAAGGAAAAGAAGAACCATGAGAAAAGGGCAAAGGAGAGACGAGTCATTTTATTCTTTTTTCGATTGTTTGGGAGATAATGAGGAAATCTGATACAATTTCTACAAAAAGAACAAGAAAATGTGATGCTATTTTCACATCTTGCTGTAAAAGGTTGTTTTAAATGTTTGAGGTATTTTTAATGCGTTATAAACGGACTCGAAGTGAATTTTGTAGTGCTACATGTCTCTACATGAGATTTTTCATCGGAAAGGATATCATGCTTCCACATGCATCTTTCAAAGAAAGAGGGGTCCGTAAACCAATAGATGAAGACATCTGCTTATAGGATTATACTATTATTCACGATTACAGTGAGTGTGATGACCCAGCAAAACATTCCGGAAATATACTGCCACTTCCTTTTCTGAACAAATCTGGGAAAAGTGAACATGGCTGAAAAACAAGCCGTTTTACTATTTACTCGATAAAGAGATGTCTCTTTAACTTTGAGGGATATCTCTTACTTTAAAGAGTACCTCTTAAGGTTAAGAGATATCTCTTAACTTTGACCTTTTATTCGAAAAAGAGAAATTTCTTTTATCTTTGAGAGTTATCTCTTTAACTTTGAGAGATTGATTTATTGTTTGTACGTCTCGTCGATAATTAATTCCCCACTCCTATTGAGACAATACCAGGTATAGGAGAAGTATCACAAATTTAAACCTATCGCGGTGCCCGAGAGGTTAGAGCGTTCGCCCCGCATGCGGAAGGCCTGGGGTTCGAATCCCGGCCGCGACACACCTAAGTCACATTTGACAGTTCCAGCGCCAAACTCTCGGAGATGACCTTAAAAACGGATGACCCGTGTCACAGTAGGTGTGGCACGCTAAATAACCCTCACTGCTCAATGGCCGTAAGCGCCGAGCATAGGCCTAAATTTGAAGCCCTTCACCGGTCTTGGTGACGTCTCAACATGAGTGAAAAATTCTCGAGTGAGACGTTAAGCAAGATACAATAAACCTATGTTTAGCGCTCAGGACCGCAGCAGTGTGGGTTCTTTGTCGTGCCAACGCCTGCCTCGACACGGTTCCTCCGTTTTTAAGGTCATATCCGAAAGACCTGGGATCTTCACTTCTGCAAGTAGTACTTGCAAGGGTGGCTGCAGAACTGTAGCTCTTTGAAAAAATAATTTGAGAGATACAGTTCTGCAGCTATTGCAAGGGGTGTAATTTAAACGATGTATTAATTACCAAAACGTGTTGGCATCCTTATAAGAACGACTTAAAAGGTGATTTTAAAGAGGATTTATTTTTTTCCCACAACCCCATAGATAAGACCGTATGTGCTCTTTACTTCCAACTTCTGCCCTGTGACACAATTTTGGAGCCCTTCCGCTTTAGGGAGCATTCGTTGTGCATTTAAGAATACTTTTTAAAAATCAAAGAGAGAAATATTTATTAACGTCTTTCTCGAGAATTTTTCACTCATATGGAGACGTCACCAAGACCGGTGAAGGCTTCTTTAGGCCTAAATGCTTGGCACTTACGGCCTTTGAGCAGTGAGGGTTCTTTAGTGTACCACACCTACTACGACACGGGGCATCCATTTTTAAGGTCATCTCCGAGGACCCGTGACATTCACACCTGATGCCGAGCGTTTGGCGATGGAACTGTCACTACCTGTTTTAACGACTTTGGTCTGTCGCAGCCGGGATTCGAACCCCGGACTCCCGCATGTGGGGCGAACGCTCTAACCTCTAGGCCACCGCGGCGGTCTTTTATGTTTTAGAGATATCTTTCATTCAAAATCTTATAAAGATATTTTTTAAAGTGAAAGAGATATTTCTTTCTGGATCCAGTAAATGTTCTACCAAGCCCCTATCTTTGTTCCTCACGAAAATATTAACGTACATATGCCAGAAGTGGTGTAAATCTAATGTGGATTCTAAAACATTCTAAAGAACTGTAACGTTTACGCCTTTATGAGTTCGTAAGATAGGATAACTAATTTCTAAATATGGTATTTGTTTCAAGCCTGGGTGTGGCTATGATCTGGTCTCTTAAATTCTGGTAGCGATTATTAACCTGGTAACGGTTAAATTACGAAAGGAATCAACAACAAGATAATTAAGTTTTTAAAATATTCTAATAATATTTAATTTCAAATAACAAATCAAGAACAATGAATATGAGGTCACGTACGTCACTTGCTAGATTTATTTTAGGAACCCCGGAATTTCAGATAAAAGTTTAGCAATCCAAATTTCTAATGCAAGGTGAAGATAACGAACAGTGATCAATCTCATAACTCCTATAAGCAATACAATATACATAGTTGGGCAAACACGGACCCTTGGACACACCAGAGGTGGGATCAGGTGCCTAGGAGGAGTAAGCATCCCCTGTTGACAGGTCACACCCGCAGTGCCATATCCTGATCAGGTAAAACGGAGTTATCCGCAGTCAAAATCAGTGTGCCAAGAACGGCTTAACAATCGGTATGAAACACGTCAGACAGCATTTGAATCAATGATAGGTTGTATTGACGAACTACATTGTATATCGTTATAACGACCATAGAATTTGCGAAATGCTGACTTCAATCGAGACTGTTGAAACCCCTGTACCATCAACTTGTTTGTCAGTAGCTTACCTCGATTCAAAAACTGACTATACGCAGAACAAGCTCTTGCATATCGAATCAGTTGAGATATATAAACACCATAAGCAGGTAATAATGGAATATTACTACACAAATATGGGAAGTTGACGAAGGAGAAGCTGAAATCATACCGTTTTTCATACAGTTGAGTTACTAAAAGTGAAATGATTTTAATGATCTTGACATTTTGGATAGTCTGGTAACGACTACAATAATTTCCACAACAGCTAATTATAAATTTTTTAAAAAAACGTCCGAAATAAAACGTTTAATCTCTAAAAGGACTTATAAAAACAACAACTAACTAACTGCCCAACTCTCTCAAAACTTTCTTAACGCTTGTTTTATAACGTATCTATATGACGTAATGTGACTAAACGTGACGTAGCGCGACCCATTTGGTCGACTCATTCTAAGTAAAAGTTGTACATGAATTCCTGCAACCGGGAGTCATTCTCTCACCAGAGGGCGCGCTACGCAAGCTTCACCTCTGTTATCGTCTGATAAATAGTTCGGCTAACCACATGATCTCGCACGGACAAAATAACGTCTTTGACTCCAACAGAAAGACACGTTTCTGTTCTTTGTGTAATGTCAGATTTTCATCATTATAATCTCGCTAGTTTTTGTAATGTACTTTTATGTAGAGTCCATAGTTACGAAGAGAAAGTGAAATTAATACATTTGACAAGACAAAATAGTTCCATAAATATGGAGGTTACACTAACGTAATACAGCGTTTCGATACCTACCAATGTGTTTTTAACTCATAAATTTATGTTTTATTTATGAAAATGATGCGGATTTATTTTATTTTCAAAGACGCTCTGTTTTACAAAATTCTTGTAAATCAGACGATAACAGAGGTGTTGTGGAGCGTAGCGTAACGCCCTCTGGTGAGAGATTGAACCGGGAGTATCAGAAAATGAAAGTACAAAGCCCACGATATACTAGTCTCGTGCAACCAGACGCTCTGCTTTTTCCGTGAATATCTGAAGAGCTTGACGGAGATAACCGAGCGTCTGGTTGAACGAGACTAGCGATATACCAATCTTAGCCTGGTACTCGAGGCCTTCCGATGTCCAAAGAACGTTCTCAATCCCTCACCAGAGGGCGTTACGCTACGTTCCACAACACCTCTGTTATCGTCTGATTTACAAGAATTTTGAAAAAAAAAAAAAAAAAAAATCTGCATCATTTTCATAAATAAAACATAAATTTATGAGTTAAAAACACATTGGTAGGTATCGAAACGCTGTATTACATTAGTGCAACCTCCATATTTATGGAACTACTAGTATTTTGTCTTCTCAAATGTATTAATTTCACTTTCACTTCGAAACTATGGACTCTACATTAGAACAAGAGGCCCATGGGCAACATCGCTTACCTGAGTCACCTTGGTCCATATCAGAAGATTTTCCATATCTATTTTCATGTAAAACCGTAGTCCCTATTATGGCCCCAAACCTACCCCTGGAGGCCATGGTTTTTGCAAACTTGAATCTACACTATGTCAGAAAGCTTTCATGTAAATGTGAACTTCTTTGGCCCAATGGTTCTTGACTCTTGAGAAGAAGATTTTTAAAGATTTTCCCTATATATTTGTATGTAAAACTTTGATCCCCTATAGTGGCCCCATCCTACCCCAGGGGGGCATGATTTTAACAAACCTGAATCTGCACTATATCAGAAAGCTTTCATATAAATCTCAGCTTTTCTGGCTTAGTGGTTCTGGGAAGAAGATTTTTAAAGATTTTTCCTATATATTTGTATGTAATACTTTGACCCCATATTGTGGCCCCATCCGACCCCCAGGGGCCATGATCTTAACAATTTATAGTCTGCACTATATCAGGAAGCTTTCATATAAACTTCAGCTTTTCTGGCTCAGTGGTTCTTGAGAAGAAGATTTTAAAAGATTTTTCCTATAAATATGTATGTAAAACTTTGATGCTCCCCTTGAGGCCCCATCCAATCCCCGGGGTCCATGATTTTAACAAACTTGAATCTGCACTATATCAAAAAAAAACCGAAAAGAAAAAAAAAAAAAAATAAATAAATTTTTTTTGACCCCCTATTGTAGCCCCATCCGATCCCCGGGGGCCATGATTTTAACAATTTAGAATCTGTACTATATCAGGAAGCTTTCATATAAATCTCAGCTTTTCTGGCTCAGTGGTTCTTGGGAAGAAGATTTTTCCTATATATTTGTATGTAAACCTTTGACCCCCTATTGTGGCCCCATCCGACCCCCGGGGGTCATGATTTTAATAATTTAGAATCTGCATTATACAAGGAAGCTTTCATATAAATCTCAGCTTTTCTGGCTCAGTGGTTCTTGAGAAGAAGATTTTTAAAGATTTTCTCTATATATTTGTATGTAAAACTTTGATCCCCTATTGTGGCCCCATCCGACCCCCGGGGGCCATGATTTTAACAATTTAGAATCTACATTATACAAGGAAGCTTTCATATAAATCTCAGCTTTTCTGGCTCAGTGGTTCTTGAGAAGAAGATTTTTAAAGATTTTCCCTATATATTTTTATGTAAAACTTTGATCCCCTATTGTGGCCCCATCCGACCCCCGGGGGCCATGATTTTAACAATTTAGAATCTGCACTACCTAATAAAGCTTATCTATAATTTTCTTCTTTTCTGGCCCAGTGGTTCTTGAGAAGAATATTTTTAATGACCCTACCCTATTTTTACCTTTTCTTGATTATCTCCCCTTGGAAGGTGGCCTGGCCCTTTATTTTAACATTTTAGAATTCCCTTTACCTAAGGATGTTTTGTGCCAACTTTGGTTGAAATTGGCCCAGTGGTTGTTGAGAAGAAGTTGAAAATGTGAAAAGTTTACAGACGGACGGACGCCGGAATACGGGTGATCAGAAAAGCTCACTTGAGCTTTCAGCTCAGGTGAGCTAAAAACTAGCGAGATTATAATGATGAAAATCTGACATTACACAAAGAACAGGAACAGGTCTTTCTGTTGGAGTCAAAGACGCCATTTTGTCCGTGCGAGATTATGTGGTTATCCGAACTATTTATCAGACGATAACAGAGGTCAAAGTGAAGCTTGCGTAGCGCGCCCTCTGGTGAGAGAATGGGAACGTTCTTTGAACATCGGAAGGCCTCGGGTACCAGGCTAATACCGATCTCTACCCAGAGTTATCCTTCCTTACACTCACTTACACAAGGTATCACACCGGTAATTATTTTCACTATATATTACTATAGAGGAAAAAAATTCATTAAAAATCAGTTTACAGAATTGATGCCGAATAACGCAGTCAGAAATGTTCTATGTTACCTATCTCGTCTGCCGACACCAGAAAAACACCACCCTACGCGGCATTTTCGAAAATAAATTACCCGCAAACAAGACTACCCTCTCAAATCCACGTGTTTTTCACATGTGTGTAAACAGCCGGAGTACACCTCAGGAAGTAGCCTCAGCTACCAACAGCAAATAGTTCGTTTGTATACACTTCGTTATTTCTACAAATTACACAAAATTTCCTAATCAGGGGTGCAAAAATTTAGAGAAAAGAAGAAGAGGAAATGAGAAAAATCGCGCAAGGAAAAAAATATTTCTTTAAATATATGGAACTACAATTGACTAAGTTCATTTTGATTGGACAATTACCGGTGTGATAATTACCGGTGTGATACCACAAGTAAGTGCAAGTGAGAGCAAGGGACGACAACTCTGGGTAGAGATTGACGATACACATGGAATGAATACTGGGGTAAACAAAACAATGACATACAACAAATTAAATGCATTTTAAACATCTTATAATATGAACAATACTTCCGGCTGCTACAAATATGCATTTTATCAATACAAATAAGCATGTACGAGTATCATACAATCGAAAACTCATACAGAACTTTTAGTAAACTTGAAATCACAAAACTTTTCTTGATTCACCAACATCAAAACATATGACTTTTCAGCTCTTTACACGACCATTCCTCACGATAAATTAAAGACTACACATTTTGACATCATAGACAGTTGCTTCTTCAACAAAAATGGAAAACGCAAATATTCCTATCTAGTGATCAGTCATCCAAAAAATTACTTCGTTAAACGCCACTCTGATCCCACGCACTAGTACTCTGAAGTTGAAATAAAAAATATGCTGGAGTTCCTCATTGACGATATTTTCGTGGTCTTTGGTGATCAGGTCTTCCAACAGTATGTTGGAATCCCCATGGGCACGAATTGTGCTCCTTTGTTAGCTGACCTGTTTTTATTTTCCTATGAAGCAAAATTTATTTTAAAAAAAACCTTCTACATGAGAAGAAAAAATCCCTTGCTGTGGCTCTCAATTCGACATTCAGATATATCGACGATGTATTATATATTAATTAACAATAGTCCCGTGGGAATCCGGGTTAGAATAGGTCCCCAGTACCTCTTGCTTGTCGTAAGAGTCGACTAAATGGGGCGGTCCTTCGGATGAGACCGCAAAAATCGAGGCCCCATATCACAGCAGGTGTGATAAAGATCCCTTCCCGCTCCAAGGCCATAAGTGCCAAGCATAGACCTAAATTTGCAGCCCTTCACCGGCAATGGTGACGTGAGTGAAATATTTTCGAGAGGGACGTTAAAAACATTCAATCAATCAATCTATTAATTAACAATAATAATTTTCATCCATATGTTGATTCGACATATCTCAGTGAACTCGAAATAAAAGACACCACAGAGTCGTCCACTTCTGCTTCATGTTTAGATATTTTATTGAAAGTAGATATTAACGGCAAACTAACAACTCAACTTTATGACAAACGGGATGATTTCAACTTCTCCATCGTCAACTTCCCATATTTATATAGCAATATTCCATTATCACATTATGGTGTTTACATATCTCAACTGATTCGATACGCAAGAGCTTGTTCTGCGTACGGT
This sequence comes from Ostrea edulis, assembly GCF_947568905.1. Lineage (NCBI taxonomy): Eukaryota > Metazoa > Mollusca > Bivalvia > Ostreida > Ostreidae > Ostrea > Ostrea edulis. The sequence goes on along the minus strand of NC_079165.1, from coordinate 29,597,996 downwards.
CAGTTTTTAAATTGAAGCAGCTAGGCTACTGACAAACAAGTTGATGATGCAGGGGTTCCAACATTCTCGTTAAAAATCAGCGTTTCGCAAATTCTATGGTCGTTATAACGATCTAGTTTGCCAATACAACCTATCATTGGGTCAAATGCTGTCTGACGTGTTTTATGCCGATTGTTAGGCCGTTTTTGGCACACTGATTTTGACTATGGATAACTCCGTTTACCTGATCGAGATATAGGGCCCACGACGGGTGTGACCGGTCGACAGGAGATGCTTACTCCTCCTAGGCATCTGATCCCACCTCTGGTATATCCAGGTGTCCGTGTTTGCCCAACTCTCTATTTTGTATTGCTTACAGGACTTTTGAGATTGATCACTGTTCGTTATCTTCACTTTTCATATATCTCTAAGTGAAAACGATATCTCCTATTCGTATAATTTCCTAAATGAAAAGTCCATAACAGCGGAATTTGTTTGATAATAGAGTTCATATTACAGGAAAACAATAACTAATTTTATGAGGGGGAAACTGCAGATACAGCTCCTGTCGAGGACACAGTGTGAAGGTGCATGACTGAATGAATATATAATTTTTCAATTCACTGTTTTAGTTTGCTTTTTCGTTTTATGCAAATTTTGCAGCACTACCAAATTTTGTTTGAAAAATTTATTTTCATTTCATCTTCCTTAACTTTTTTTTGGGTATACTTTGTAACTTAGTTATTGTAAACTGCTACTTATTTTGTTTAGTTTATTATTATCTTCTTCCTTGGTTTTAGCTATAACAGCTATTATATATAGTGCTTCTTAACAATTCTTACTGCTGTGGTTTAAATTCAGTTCTTAACTATTCTTATTTAGTATGCGTGTAAATATGTATATGTGTTTCTGTATGCTTACCTTTGTGATAGGAAGGAGTAATCTATTTCAACAAGGGAGCATCAGAGAATATTTACAAGTCCCTTATTTTTAAGAATATTATATTTGTACTCCTTTCATTATATATAATATAACATATAAATAGTGCGTGTGCGGCGCGCGTGTGTGTATCAGTCACAGAATCTACCGATAGATAATTTTTTTTTTTTTTTTTTTGCTATCAAAATTTGTTTCTTTTAAACAAACAAAATGTTGACTTGTTTCTTTTATTTTCGTTAGAGTCTCTGGCCATTTTAATTATCGCTTCTGGCATAATCTCGAGCAGAGCTGATCATGCCAAGAAATTCCTAGCAAAATCTCTGGTGTAGAAAAACCGTTATAAATCAGTGACCGCAATTAAGAGTTAAGCGACGGCTATTATTAATCAGCATGTAATATGGTCCTATTGAAGCCAACGAATTCAGACCGGAAGGGATTTCTTGGCATGGAAACCCGTTTGATATACTAACATACATGTAAAAGCTTCCCTTCGATATTCCAAATCTACAATATCAGTCATTGAACAAAACTTTCCAAGTTTCCTACATACCAAAAGAACAAGAGTTCCTCTTTTTATAGATTTGGTCGTTGTTTTAGAATATCAATTTTAATAAATGAATCAACTTTTGTTGTTGTCGGTGCATAATTGATGCATGCAAAAAAATTAACACTGAGGTGTCTGGTAACCTTGGTAAATTCCATGGCTGCTAGTTGAACTCTGGACACACCACAGGAACCGGTAATTTTGTCTGTAATAACCCTATGGTGGTATGAGTAATATTTGCAGTCAAAATTACCAGCTCCTATGAACTATAGGACATCGGGTTCGGAATACATTTTAAATCGGAAACGAAAATAAAGGTCTGTCATTGGACTCAAGGCAGTAAAGCTGGCTATCGAGCGTCAACCTTTTATATGAGAGCAGAACACCAACTAACTTGGTAAATAGCATATATTGTTATATGTTTACAATTTATATGTTAATTAACGTTTATGCTCTTTTTGGGCTCGAAGTTAGCAAGCATTTTATTCCACGTTACATCATTTATTACGCTTTGGATAGGACTACATTGCTACTTATTCTCTATAGAGAACTCGAGAGGCATAGCCTTCATCGACTTCTCTTCGTAAGCATTCTTATTTTAATTCTGGAAAACGTGTAAATGCTGGAGTCGGTGACGGTTTATGCTTCGACCGACGTTTTGACTCGGATGTGCCTGGATTTACGCAATAGACACATTGTTTTCAAACATTTAGAACATGTAGAAGTAATGCACAAAACTGTCACAAGGAAATCAACACTTGCTTGCTTTTAATCCATTTTTAACATGTCCCCTGTCCTGGGTTTACGTTAACTGGTCTTGGGAGCAGACCTGGGGTCAATTACTTTAAAATGTAAAACATTAAATTACAATTGCATTGGAATTTTCACCATTATAATTACCTTTACTTTCATTCATATAATTAATTAATTAAATTACAATTACTTTGCTAAAGTAATGAATTACATTACACATTACAAAGGTAAAAAAATACAAAGAAAATTTATAAACACAATTTATTTGAAGTTAACTTTTAAATCAGAGTGATTGTCAATCACACTATGGCTATGTACAGTCTTCGAAATTAAGTGGTAGCCCGATGACCGTGGCTAGTAACATATGTCATTGGAGTTTTCCTGTTAGCCTTTAGTTATCATAAAATTTTCCTTCCATCAAGATCGCTGAGACTTTTTTTTGGGGGGGGGGGGGATTTTACAGTTTCTCATTCACAGGTAAATTTAGTGCAGATGTTTTAGATATATTTAACATATCTGCAACTTTCTGAAAAGAATTTCATTCTGAACTAATGCTACAACTGATTATATTTATAGTAAACACTGTTTGAACTTTGAAGCATATTTGTGTTTTGGTGCCATATTATTTGGAGATGTTTTTGCTTACTTTTAAACTGCAGAGGACAAGAATTGATGTAGTTAGTGTAAACAGAATGTTATCAATCTAAAAATACAGAGATGTAGTATTAAATCAAGTCTGTCCCCAAAATGCCCACTGTGAATAACAATTCTTGAGTAAGGATGTCGTAAACCATTCAGAAACTTTTGTCCACAGTGTAAAGCGTTTAAATGAGGCAACTGTTATTTTAATTACTATTAAATTAATATATTTTAAATGAAAACAACCAGTATTTAATTCAGTTATTTTAACCATAATTCCCTAACATCAAATTAACATTTTACTATTTTTAAAATATCTGTAATATCTGGTCTTGATGCATTATTTTCTTTCAAGTTTTTATTCTTTCAAAGGATTGTATAACAACATGGTGTGGTAAAAGTTGATGTTTGGGTTTAAATTATCAAATCTCTGTAACTTTTGGTCATATCCTTAAAAAAAATGCTACCTTAGAATTTATGCCCAGATTTTTTTTGCAATAAGTGCTTATATAAGAGCAATTCTGTGTAATGATCAAAGAATTACTAAGGTACTGAGAAATGGTATGTTGCATAAAATGCTCATACTTACTTTAAGGATGTACTCTACATCGTCATAATGGCTGACTTCTTTTTAAAACATGGATGAAAATAAAGATATCAGCAATATTTGTCTATTCATTTCAAAACTCATCGTCTAGCTGAGCAGCTCAGTAGGTTAGCATGTCAACTGCTGAACTGTAGATCGCAGGTTCGAGTCCAGCAGGGGTTTTAATTTTTTTTACTACTATATATCAAGTTAAAAGCTATCTCGCTTGTTGAAAGAGATATTTCTCCAACTTAGAAAATATATATCTTTTACTCTCCCTCTCTCTCCTACTGACTTGTGAATATTTTTTAACATATGATCTTTTATTATGGGACAAGTGGTTTCTGATATTATACCTGTCACTCCTTCAGTATTCTCTAATTATACTACTCAAAATTTGATAAGGATCACTAGGTTATATGTGTGTAATTTACCACTAACATAACAAAAGAGATAAATTTGACTCAGAAATGTGTTTACTCAGGTTATGAATGAAAATTCGTGAATGGCATGAACTTTTATCAATACGGAATGCTTGAAATCTGATAACAACACCAAAAGGCATTTCATTACAAAAAGTTAACAGCAAACCAGAGAGAGAATTATACAGTTTTTGGGGATAGTCCATCATTACACTTAGTCAATGAAGTGTCAATACCGGGTATGGCCTCCCCTTGCATCAATGACGGCTTGACAACGTCGAGCCATGCTGTCAATAAGCACCCAGATGTTTCCAATGGGAAGGTTGTTCCACTCTTCCACGAGGGCGTTTCCTAGCTCTGCCAAAGTCATGGGTTGTGCTCTACAGCGTGAAAGGGCAACCTGCAGCATGTTCCATACATGCTCAATCGGGTTCAAGTCCGGCGAGCGCGCTGGCCAGTCCATACGGACAATTGTCTCCGGCTGAAGGTACTGCTCCACCACCCTGGCGCGATGAGGACGGGCGTTATCATCCATCAGGATGAACTCGGGACAACAGCACCAGCGTAGGGTCTGACGTAAACATCGAGGATCTCATCCCGGTACCGCACCCCCGTCATTATTCCTCTCTCCAGGACACGAAGATCTGTCCTTCCATCCCTGCTGATTCCACCCCAGACCATGATGGAACCACCACCATAATGGTCATGTTCACTGATGTTCGCATCATGGAAACGTTCACGTTGTCGTCGCCACACTCGGTGCTTCCTGTCTGTAAAGTCCAAACAATACCTGGACTCATCGGTGAACAGAACTTGAACCCGATCGTTCTGTGTCCAATCGCTCCCATCGGTGTCGAACAGTCAGAGGGACTCGAACACATGCCCTTCTCGAGTTGATACCTGCATTGTGAAGCAGATTCCGTATCGTCTGAGTGGACACATTCACCCCCGAGGCGTTCAGGAGGCCGTTACGTAGGCTGGTTGCTGTCCAGTAGGGATGGCGTCGTGCCTGAAGAGCCGCAAAATGGTCTTGGTGTTGGGTTGTCGATCTCTGACGACCACCCCCATGTCGGTGTGCTGCTGTACCAAAAGTTTGCTGTTGGTTCCAGGCCCTGTTTACAACGCTCTGGCTGACATTTAGTGCATTTGCAACTTTACGTTGTGAATAGCCAGCGTCAAGCATTCCAATACATCTGCCCAGTTGTTCTGTCGTCAGGCGACGCCTTACATGTTGAGGGGGCATTGTGTTGATAAATGTAGTGTAAACACTCAAGTGAGTTTGTGTAAACACTCAAGTGAGTTTTTAAATTTTAGAAAGAATCAAGACACCAATGCCTGAGTGAAAATCGTGCAATGGTAGCAAAATCATAAACTGTGATGAGAAACGCATTTCCCATGGCATGAAATGCACGTTCAAGTTTGTTGAAGACGTTTTTGATTTCACTTGGACACAATATTGCCAGTTATGCAGTTATCAATTTTTTAAACAGAAAAATATCTATGATCCTTATCAAATTTTGAGTAGTATACTTTCATGTAAAATACTCCAGTCTGATTGGTCGAGAAGCATTTAAAAAAAACATAATATTTCCCTCTGAGAATAGAAAGCACACGCTCCAGGGTGATAGTATCTAGCAATGGGTAACAATACTTGATATTAACGGGTGATATTATAAAAATTATATGCGTCACATTTATGCGCGTACTGTTTGCCGTAGATTGTTAGATGACATTTGAGCAATCGTAATAAATGCCAATACCCGCATTGATAAGCAAAACATCACATGATAGTGATTGATCAAATGTCAACAGACATACATTTTTCTGCTTTGTTGTTTTATATAACATTCAGTATAATAAAACAAATATTGCATGTAGTTGAGGGTAACATTGAAAATTTTCACCCATTGAGAAACCATTGTCAACCTTGGTTACGACTCGGTTGACAATTGTTTTCTGCAGGGGTGAAAATTTTCAATGCTCCTCTCAACTATTTGCAATATTTATATCATATTACATCTCCTTTACTATCAACAAGAATATGTAAAAATTAACAAATTGTAACCCCCCCCCCCCTACAACAAATTGCACAGATTCTGTTCTGAATTTGATTATTACCCAGTAACATACAGTATTGATGTCCCTTATTCCCTCTTAGAGATTTGTCACAAAGTGAGGCAAAAATAAATTTCCAGGTTGTCTTAGATCAGCAGTCAATTGGCATTATAACACATTAAAACTGTGAGGACATATGAAAGGATGATTTGGTTGTTTAAATCTGTTGCCACTCCTCTGAGTCGTGTTCATTGTTGTTTGAATTTCTCTCGGGAATATTCCAAATGGTATGCTTTTATGTGTCATCAAAGTTAATCAAGTTTCATTGTTGATTTGATTTGCATGAATATAAAAGTAAGTGCATAGTTATCAGAATTATTACAAGCACCAGAACTGAGAGTTGGATAGGGTGCTTTTTTAGAGTTGTTCCTCGTGATATCGTACAGTAGTATGCATATCAATATAAAGTGTCTGTCAGATGTTTGCTTTACAAAGTTTGTCACCTTTGACCTTTTTGAATTGTAGATGTAGCAATATAAGCAGTGGAAAATATGGAGGTTGAGGAGGAGACGACTCTGTCGGCGTGGGATATACTGCCAGATGATGTTGTTCTGCACATTTTGTCATTTTTGCCACCATTTTCTGTGGTTAAAATGTCAGAAACTTGCAGGTATTTTGCATTTTAAATATTTCAAAGCAATGACAATGATAAATATTGAGTTCTTTATTAGTCCCCTTCTGATGAAGCCAGAGGGAACTCTAGTTTTGCACTCTGTCATAAAATTAATACATATATTATCTATTAAAAAGCCTGTAGAAATGGTAGGGGGAAATCCAAACATAATGAAAATATGTAATTTAAAGGGACTGATTCACGATTTTCCTCCAAATTTTGTTTTTCATTTTAAATGATCAAAATCTACAGTCTAATACATGTATGTTTAGAAGGTTTCACAAAAAATTAAGGTTATTCATCATGACAGAAGCTCATTATAGAGAGTTTATAATTTGTTTTGAAAACAAAGACTGAGGTGTGTTATTGTTTTCGAAGTTTTCAAAATAAATGGATATTGAACTGATTTAAGTTTATTATATATATCACCTCTCAAGTATACTTTAGGTAAAATGTGTCATTTAAAAGTTAAAATTTGTGATTGTACAAAATGAAGATGCTTTAAATTACAAAATTGACATTTCACTGGTTTGTTTGTGTACATAAAAAGACTCGAGTCTTTGTTTACATAACACAGAATCAAAAGTAAAATATTGCTCTTATCCTTGCATTCAGACGGTCCAAATTTTGGTTGTCAACATTAAATTGGTTATATTTTAATTTTTAACATCAAAAATGAAAAATAGTTTTTTCGAAAAACGTGAACCCGTCCCTTTAAGGCACAACTTTTTTTCTACATCTGTTTTGGTGTAGAACTCCATATTTTGATACTGCAAACATTAAAGCTGTGAATTTTCAGGTCAAATGGGGCATAAATAAATGTCTGAAGGTGTGTCTTTACAGTCTTTATAAAAGTGTAGTGGGAAAATATGTTCGAAATTCTTAGATATCAAGATTTTGAATCGGCAACATGAATATATGGCGATAATGCACCCTAATAATGCTCAGAAAATACTGCATTATGAATCACATGGTTTTATGTCCTAGTTACTGCAGAGAAAAATCTAGGCATTTGATTGGATGACAAGCTGGGAATTTGAGGTTGTGTACCCTGCCAAGAATAAATGGGATGATAAAAAAAAATGGCTTCGATAACCGCTTCGTGAAATAAACTTCTTTTTTTTTTTTTTTTTTTAAATCCATCTTTTAATTTTTGCATTTTCAGAAATTCTTTGTAAAATTACATTTATTTACCGTGATAAATAAATAAGCTCATGACGTAATAACAATGTTTATCGTCTGCATGTTTGTAAACAAACAAAAAACATGAAGCGATTACATTGTTCGGCCAGCAGTAGGACATATTCGTTATATGGATTCTTGGCAGGGTATATGAACTCGCATTCCCTGTGAAAGAGTACATTCTGGGCTCGGGAGAATATAAATTTTGACAGGAATTGTGAGTCCACATGCCCTGCCAAGAATCCTTATAACTGATATTAAAATGAAAGTTGGATATGTGCCTCTGTAGTGGATGTTAGTGTTTTCCCAGTGAGCTACATTTCTGCAGCTACCGTAAGTTCTTTAAAGCTTTAAAACATGTAGTGTAGAAGAAATGAAGAGTTGTACAAATTTTTATATTACTCTTACAAGTACATACTGCATATAGATCTTATCAGAATGAGATACAATGAAAATGCTTGTTTTGTAGGAGGATGAATCAAGTTGCATTTGATGAACAGCTATGGAAATTGCATTTATACAAATATTATCGAATTCCAAGGAACATAGGAATTGCTCCTGGTAAAACTTCCTGGTTCCAGGAATTTAAAAGACTGTACTATCATACACCGGAGGTGAAGGGCACTGTCATAAAACAGCACACAGACCAGGTTCTGCATGTCAGCTTCTCTCACAACGGTGAGATGTTTGCTACCTGTTCCAAGGATGGTTTCATTAAGGTAATACATGTAACTTGTGATGTTGACTCATGATGTCTTTGGCTTAGACTGGGCCATGTTACACAGTTATACATGTATCTACTGTGGTCTTTAGGGTTTTGTCGTGAGTCAATATCATATTGCCTTGGTTTTGAAGTCAATATTATTCAGCCATGGGTATAAATGAGGGTTGATTTGTAGTCAAGTAATATTGCTAAGATACAGAGGTAATAATGACCATTGAAGTCTGAGAGGTCGATTCTTCCGATGTGTCTAAGGCCAATGTTACGTCATAAGGGTCTTTATGACTACATATTGACTGATTGATATCCCATAATTGTTATATTATAAGGGTATATATAATCACAAGTATATTTCTTAAAAGTACTCCCTGCAAAGGAGTAGTGACATAATGGTTTTTGCTTGGTTAATCTGTCTAGCATTTTGTCTGTAGCAAAATCATTTTCAAGCTCCAACATTTATATGGTGTTGCCCATGACTTGAAGGTATTGCAAACTTTTGTATAAAGGTCATTACTATTGTAAAGGTCACAGGCCAATGAGATTTGAAATTGTATGGAATGTCTTCAGTTATTGGTCCATTGTTGCCCATGACCAATGGTATTTTGTGAACTTGAATCAAGATCATGTCGCCAACACCAAGGTCCTGAGGCAGTGATTTGGAATGTGTATGAATACAACTGTGTTCTCCTGACCTCAAGCTTATATATGTTATTGCTCATGACAAAAGTTGTCTTTTTGTTAATCAAGGTCATGACACATGTCAAAGTCAGAGGGCATTTTGATGTTGAATTTGTATTCAAACCATAACTTTGCTGTTATTGCCTATGAAGTAGCAATTGAACTGTAGCTCTTTTGGAAAAATGGGATAGACCAGTTTTTTTTTAAACCCCCCCCCCCCCCCACCCCCCAGGTGCTACAGTTTTGCAGCAAGACTTTTAAAAGTGTGTCACAATCTTGCTTAAAAGTGTATCATATTACCAAGGTCAAGATTACTTGGCTCTGAGATTTTGTTACTATTGCCATTCTTTTATCAGGAACTGGCAATGAATTCAAAGTAAAGGTGTATCAGGAACTTGAGCTAATATACCATGTCACTAAGATCAAGACTATTATTTAGTTCATGTCTGAGCTATGTAACACCTCTATTGTATGTTGTTGATAGATTTTGGGAGCCGTTGTTGACTTTGTTGGGGATAAAGGAGATTTTTTGTTTACAAAGCCAGTTATGGCGTGGAATTTTTTATTTAAGTTGCTGCTATAATGATGGTTGATAATGGTCTTCTTGTGGGATTGTAGGTGTGGACCGCAAACTACCCGATACAGCTGAGAAACAAGTACGACATGAGAAGCATGACATGGAAGTACACACAGTTCTCACAGTTCAACAGAACGGACAGTCTGCTGTTGGTGTCCGGGGTCCACTTTGGGAGTCACAGCACCTCAGGGGAAATAGCTGTGTTCAGTCTAGAAGGTAAACATGCCTGTCAATTCGGAAATTTCAAAAATATTTTGTCAAGTCTGGATGACGTTGTATTATTAAATATTTTCTATTAGTCTGAGCAACATTAGTGAGGTGTACGCTAAAATTTCTATTCATATAGATGATGCACTTATTAAATGAAACTGTGCCAAACAGGAAATCTCAATGATTTTAAATTACTTTTTAAAGAAAAATCCCCTAATTATTGCTGAAGCCAAAAGTATTTGATTATTTACCTCAGGAGAGTTTGAGCTCCAGGCCAGAGTGATAAACAAACCCTATGATGTATTTGGGACTTGGTATAATGACAACTATCTCCTGTCTGGAAATCTGCATATCACAGGACAGCTTCAGTCATGCTCTTCAATAATTCTAAATAAGGTGAGGAAGTAGAAAATATCGAAGGTGAAGTGTAATTTTTAGCTCACCTGAGCTGAAAGCAAAAAATGAGCTTTTCTGATCACCCGTTGTCTGTCGTCTGTCCATCCATAAACTTTTCACATTTTCGACTTTTTCTCCAGAACCATTAGTCCAATTTCAACCAAACTTGGCAAAAAGCATCCTTGGGTAAAGGGAATTCAAGTTTTTTTCAAATGAAGGGCCATGCCTCTTTCAAAGGGGAGATAATCACGAAAATGCAAAAATAAGGTGGAGTAATTTAAAACTCTTCTTCTCAAGAACCACTGGGCCAGAAAAGCTGAAATTTACATGAAAGCTTCACAACATAGTGCAGATTCATGTCTGACAGAATCATGACCCCCAGGGGTAGGATGGGGCCACAATAGGGGATAAAAGTTTTACATGGAAATCTAAAGGGAAAATCTTATAAATCTTCTGAAGAACCACTGAGCCAGAAAAGTTGAGATTTATTTGAAAGCTTCCAGACATAGTGCAGATTCAAGTGTGTAAAAACCATGGCCTCCGAGGGTATGTCGAGGCCTCAATAGGTGTTCAAAGTTTTACGTATGAATATTAAACGAAAATCTTTAAAAATCTTCTTTTTTAAAAACTACAGGGCCAGAAAAGTGAAAATTTACATGAACATATGATGAAAAATCTCCTGACGAAGAGTAGATACTAGTTTGTGCAATTCATATTCCCCAGGGTAGGGTGGGGCTACAATAGTGGATCAAATTGTTACAATGTATATGCTGATATGTAGGAAAAATCTTTACAAATATCTCTTGAACTATTTAAGCTAGAGCTTTCATATTTTTTATATACATTCTTTACGGAAAGACCTTTCTTGTGATGCAATGGTTTTGTTCAAATAATTATTGAATGCAAACTCAATTATGTGCAAGTGTTTAAGAATAATAGAATACATTTAATAGCAGGTAATGTGCATCTTCACAAGTCAAGGGTTATTGATTCATTACCTCGCACTAACCCTTGACATCAGTGACTATCAAAAAGTTGCGCTCGTTCTGATTGGTTCCACAAAAGAGTGGGAACCAATGAGAATGCGGTTCTATTTATAACAATGCGATGTGAGAGAATAAAATAAAAACGTGTATTGATAACTACAGTATTTCAATTGTTTAAGCAATATTGTCTTAAGCAAAAAGGGTTTCCAAACTTGATTTACTATCAATAAACATAATTAGTGGTGTAAGTATTATAATTGCACGTCTTTATCAATATATCAGTATGAAATCGCGTCATTTAAATCCATGTACACCATAACAAGATGCAGTGATTTCATTGGATGTTTTATTCATAGTGGATCACGTAATGGTCTAATGAGCTCAACTGTTATATAGCGACTGATGTCAGGGTTAATGCAAGGTAACAAATCAATAACCCTTGACTTGTGAAGATGGTAAGGCTGTGTGAAGCTATTTTTTTTTATAGACATAAAAATTCTATATTACATTGCTTATATATATGAGAAAGAAAAAGTAACTCATTCTACAGTCAACATTAAGGTAAGATAACTCAATCTACAGTCAATTAAAAAAAAATACATGCCTGCCTCATCAAATTTGAAATTTTTGGCCTGAGAAATTATTTTTTGGGGCCTAATATCTATAAAGATCTGACCTATTCAATATGTCCTGAAGATAGATATTTCATATTTTGTATGTATATTTCTTATGGCAAGACTGTTCATTTCATATCATGACCTTTTGACCTTGAACTTAGAGTTTGATCTACTTTAAAAAACCCATTGAATATATCTGGGACTATTTTATCTGGGATTTTCAATATTTGTTTATAAATTCTTTATAGCAAGACCTTATTTTTTTGTTGTTGAAGTTTTACCTTTTGATCTTGACCTTGGAGTTTGACCTACTTTTAAAAATATCTGATCTATTCATTATCTCGAGAACTATGTAGGACCTTTCATATTTTGTCTATAAATTTCTTGCGATAATATCTTTTATTTCATGTTATAACCTTTGACTCTGTGACCTTGAAATTGACCCATTTTGAAGAAAATATAACCTATTAAATATTTTCAGAACTATTCAACGTAGGGCTTTCTTATTTTGTATATAGATTGTTGATGACAAGATGATCTCTTGATACAATCATATTTGATCTTGTGATCTTGACTTACTTTCTTTAAAAACCCTGACCTAATCAATTTCTCCCAATCTAATTAAAATCAGACTTCTTAGATCCGCACCGTATACTTTGCATAAGAAGATCTGACATAACCTGATTAGGGGTCATGTTCATGTGAACTTTATGTTAGCCAATCAGCACGTCGGCTATGAAGTCGTCGGTGTTCACAATTCAAGGAAAATGGCTGCGATTGTTTGGTTTTAGAGAAAACACATCATGGCTAGATGCGACGTCACAATGCACCGTTTACATCGACTGGCGTTATATTCCTCTCGTTATTTAAGTAGACCATCTAGAAAACTATTCAAATCGTACCCATCCCTATTCATACATAAATCGGAATTCACAATCAATTTAATTTGGGTGTATTTCATATCATACGTTTTGTTGTTTGTATGAATGGAATATATTAGGCGTTATTGCAAAAATTTAAAATTCGTTATTGGAGAATATACAATTTTACAGTGTGGAATAAACTTCGTGGGAGAGAGATTACAGCAATTTGTTTACGAATTGCCAGAAACCGCCTAAATAGCCATCATTGTCTGTATGGCACAATCTGACCGGCTGATAGTTCTCATGAATATTGCAAGCGAAAGGTCATGCAGACATGACCCCCTATGGGGTTATGTCAGATCCTATTATAGCAATTGTGAGCATATCCTAGGATCTGATTTTAATTAGATTGCAATTTCTCCTGAACTATTTAAGGTAAAGCTTTTATATTTTGTAGATAGATTCTCAATGGCAATATCTTGATATACTCCAGTGTTTGGTCCTTTGATCAGAAAGTTTGACCCACTTTTAGGTTTCATCAGAATTCATTTTCAGTTATGTTATGATCCTTTGGGGCTAGGTTGGGTTCACAATATGGGGTCAAAATTTTTCATGGGAATAAGGTTTGATAAGAAATCTTATAAAAATCACAGCAGCTGAATGATAACAGGGCTAAGGGGACTCAGGTAAGCGATGTGGCCCATGAGCCTCGTTTTTATTTTGTAGTTACTGTGCCATGTTTTATATCATTCTTGAACTTACTGCTATTCATTTTATGTGTATTATTGTGTGCTTACCCAGGAAAATCTTATAATTTTCACTCATTATCCCAAGTTGTAGGAGATGTAGTGACTCCATATTATCTGTGTACATTCAGAACAATGTTGTAGATAGAGAGTACTGTTGCAAATTGTCTGCAGGTTGCAGGTAGGGAGAAAGATATACCTATTGATTTCTGGTTCAAGGTCATGGTATTTTTCATATACATTGTGAGGAAGACATTCCACTTAATGACAATGCTATTGTTAAACATATAGCCTTCAGATTTAATATACTGGTAGGGATTTGACATTGTGGGTGACAGATCCATGGAGAGAGGGAGTTTGACATTCTCAGTGGTACTATGTTTCATGATACACATCTTGTTTTTGGGGAAATGATGGGATGGAGATTCATGCTACATACCAAATCACCCCATTTCTATATCATCTTCATCGAATTCTCAATGAAATTCAGAAGCTAATATAAGCTGCTTCGTTACGTATTCAAGACTTTTCGTGGACTAGCACTGATTATGTCGTGGAATTTATCCAGCATTAGGTCCCGACCTGTTCCCTGCGTCTCCATCCACTCAGACAAACACATGTGGTGAACAACCGTTTGATAAGGCAGTTTCTGTGCTGTGGAATTCATTTTTATTCTATAATAGGACCTCAAAAACACTAAGCAGTTTTAAAAGCAATCTTATAACATATCTCGTTAAGTGTGCTTTTAATTTCTCTATCTTCTGATAATAATGCATTTTAATTTTTTATATATTTTATGTGTTTAAGTCTTCTACATGTAATTGACAACAGATTCTAAATGTAGTCTGTAAGTTTTATGTTTTTATCATATTTTGCTGTAAAGCCCATTGAGGTAACATCCTTGATTTTGGTGCTGTACAAATTCTATTGTATTGTTTATGCAGATTACTTATTGGATTGGTTAGGTAAAGAGTTAAATAAATGGAATGGATCTTTAAACTAATTGGTGTACACATTGTTCACCAATATACATACTGGCTGATAATATTGTAACACTGTTTTGATGTATATTTTCAGGGTTTTCAGGACATTGAATCAGAGCATGAGTCGGTGGTAATGGGACTTTATCGATTTGAAAATCAAAATGCAAGTTCTATAAGAACACTCCTAGTAACCAAATGTTTAACTGACTCGGAAGGCAAGCTGGAGTGTGAAAGTGACTCCGTGGAACAATCCATCCTTGAAGACTGTGATAGTGTTGTAGTCAGATCAGCTGGCCCCAGTCCATCCTCTTCAGAGGATACGCAGTTAAAAACCTCCGTGGACAATGTCTGTAAGAAAGTTCAGCAAGTAACTGTGTATGAAAATGGAGCATTGAGGGAGAAAATGATTGAAGTAGATGCAGATGACAAAAATTGTCACGAAATCAACAGCACTATCACATATAGCCAAGCCTACAGGGACGCGGAAGATGACATTGCTTCCACCAGTGTTGATGGGAAAGCTGATGTGGAGAATTGCAATGTTGCAAAGTGCTCGCCTTCAGATTTAAAACTGAAGACAGTAAATTCTGACGTGTCCATGAAAGGCATTGACAATTCCTGTTCAGAATGTAAGCAATCTGACTGTGAACATAATTGTTACAGGGGGATGTATACCAGCGGGTCTGTTTTTGGCTATCCCCTTCAGTCAAATATTCTCTTCAGTCAGGATCGCTCTCATGTGATCAAAGGTCAGAACCCCTTTCCAAACAAAAGGACTGTTCCATATAACAGAAAAGAGAAGACATCTTCCACCAACATCCCTTCCACTTCAGAAAACTCCTCTAGTCAACGAAAATGTAAATTTCCTGATAAGTATCTAATTTTCACTCGAGGATCAGAAACTTTTACTCCGCATCAGATTGGAATCAAGAGGATGAAGTCACTGGAGAAGGTGACAGGAAACCGAGTGCAGGTGATGCCTAATGTAGAAGACAACTTGCATGGTTTGGATCACCAGGGCTACGATGAAGTGGATCATGTGATTGAACTCCATGGTCACATCATCGGATTGAGTCTGTCTCCTGATGATAGGCAAGTATTCTATAATGATCCCACATCTTTGACAGTTATGATGGTGTCCGGCCATTTGTCCATTAGCTCTTTTATCTAATGCAATATCTTTAGTATTTATTAACCTACAGACTTCACTTTCTATACTAAGGTGGTGAGATACAATATACATCTGGAGGTCAATAAAACACCGTATGACTTGCATGAGATACATCTTCACTCTAACTGAAAAAAAAAGAATGTATTGTTTAACTTAATTTAACACTTTTCCACAGGTACTTATATGTGAACTGTAGACAGTGGCCCAAGAACTACACCATAGAAAACCCATTCTATCCCCCGCCTATAGCCCAGGAAATCGACATCCATGTCATTGACCTGTTGAAGATGAAAAAAGTGGGCACCATGCACCAGGCTCACAAAGCCTACACCCCTAATGATGAGTGCTTCTTCATCTTTCTGGACGTTTCCAATGAGTATGTAGCCAGGTAAGGGAAGGTTTTGAATACAGATAGTAACAAGCACTTGGATACCACAGAACTCTGCCAAGGCTTTTCAGATGGTGCTCAGATTCTGCTCTCCTAATCAGAACATAACGTTTAGTGCTTGTGATCATAGAGAGTAGAATGTTGAACTCGATTAACATAAATACCATCCACTGATCACCCTAAATATTTAGTTATCTCTTATTTGTCATTAAGTCTCCTTTGCAGTTCTAAATATGAATGAAATCCAAGCTGTTTTTACCTTATCTTGACCCCAACGTAACATACACATACAGCTATAGAAACAGGAACTACAAAAATGAAATATGGCCTCCCTCAGGTGGAGGTAATTCTGAGTGATTCATATAAAGAGAAATTTTGAGCTGTGAAATATTCATCCTCTGCATATGTATAAATAGTAAGAAACAACTTAAGGCAAATGTAAGAATGGATAACTGTTAAGGATGTAAAATGGAGAATGTGTACAATGATATTCGGAAAGTTTAAATCTTTTTATGGTGAAATTGTGCTTCATACAAGGTGGTTAAATGAGTCATTAAATAAATTTTAGTGTATTAAATGAGGCACCTAAATAATAAGCTCCTATTTTCTTACAAAACTTGAAACAAGCCTTGGCTTATTTTCGAGGATTTAGAGTATTGAACTTGAGCTTACTAGTTAAATTGGGGGACCACTGGGAGCGGTTAACATCAGGTACCTGTGATTTTTGTGGGCATCAAATTTGTGGATTTATCAAAAACATAAGTTTTATTGATACATGTATATCATTTTGTAAAAATCTTCTCCATGTTCTTTGTTTACGAGCAAACGTACTTAGAAGGTCACATGATATAGTGGTCTGGCACAACCACAAAACAACAATAGTAGTGTACATGTACATTGAAAAATGATGAAACTAAAGTACATTGTCTTAAAAATAATTTCAGTGGAGCTGAGGATAAGCATGGCTATATATGGGATCGTCACTATGGAATCTGCCTACATAAATTTCCTCACACTGATGTAGTCAACAGTGTGGCGTTCAACCCGCGTGACCCAGAGACTCTGGTGACTGTTAGTGATGACCACTCCATCATTGTGTGGCGGTCTAGAAACAGGGACAGACAAATCAAGGAGCAGGAGTTAAGAGGCACAAACAGCATGTGCTACAACAGCTGACAATAATCACCGTACTGATAGAAAATGCGCAAACTTATGCTGAATTCTTAAATAGATACAATTGTATATGTAGCTATTGCATTGTATTGCGTCCCAGTGTATTTTTTTGAAGTGAAAACCTGTGTGTATCTTTTCCTGAGTATGAGATTTTTATGCGAGTATAGTACATTTAAACGGAAGGCTCAATTGAGCTCTTCTGATCAAATTTTGTACTTTATCTGGTTGTACACGTATAAACTTTAAGCAGAGTTAGTTTGTTATGCATTATGCATATATTACTTGGCTTTGAAGGCAACATACCTGAATATTTGCCTCGAGATGACAGGAAAGCTCTGGGATGTTATGTTTTTGTCTGAGGCCATTTATTGATTCAACAAGTTCAATTTATTGACACATATATATAAGTGTAGGATCTCTTTATTGCCAATAGTAGTGATAATTTACTTTAACGCTACTGTTGTTGAAAGGCATCACTGGGACCTTTCAAAAACCAAAGAAATGTTTTCGAAGACCATACCTAATAGAAATCATACATCTCTGTATAAATTTCCCTAATCTGAATTTTGCAATCTAGCATAGAATTGTTTCAGAAATGTTTTCAGCCCCGACTTCAGATACATGATCAGTTCCGTGATGTTATTCCTGGTTCCTCACAGTAGGTTTTTAGCACATTTAGAGTCTTGTATTGATGACTTTTGTTGTGTTGGTGGAATTCCTCTTATCAGTTAAGGTATCCAAGTCATTGGAATTGAGATGAACAAACCTCAGGCCCTTATTTGTCATTTTGAATATTGCAGTAGTCTATATACCTTTGTATATTTGTTTAGAAGCTGTTATATTTGCATCTCAAAACCTAGGAAATTGATATTCAAAATACATGTAAAAGCATGAGAAAATGATTTTGATGTTTTGATCCTTTTTTTTTTTTTTTGGTCTTAAGATTTTTTTTCACTGTTAAACAACTGCTGTTTTCTTTTTGCAAAAACATCAAATGCATTGGAGAATATGACTTAGTTTACAACCATTGAGCTGTCCAGAAATAAGTTTGTAGTGACAACATCAACCATGTTTCATGTTTGTATAAAGGAAAATTATACAAAATGTGAACATTTGTTTCAGAAGAAAAAAAAATTGTGGTTGAAGTCATACATTTGGGATGTTATACTATATGTTAGGATCCCTTGCATTTTCTATAGATGACATATCAGAGCATACACTCTTCATTAAAATGTAGTAACTTTTGGGTTAATGTGAATTAAGGTCATTTTAGGGCCATGTCATACATACTTCGTTATATATGAAATGCTTCCTTATACTTTATGGATGATGAAAGTTTTGCATTTAAGGAAGTTCTCTACATTGTCATAATGGCTGACTTCCTTTCAAAACATGGATGAAAATATAAATATCAGCAATATTTGTCTATTCATATCAAAAAGCATTGCCTAGCCGAGTAGCTCAGTAAGTTAGCACGTCGACTGCTGAACTGTAGATCGCAGGTTCAAGTCCAGCAGGGGTTTTAATTTTTTTCAGATTGCTTTCTACTAAATCTGCATTTTTTGACTAAATAAAGTAGATTTAAAAATTTATCAGTTTCAAAATATTGTTGTATATATCCACTTTTCATCCATATCAAATTTCTCTGGTGTAGAATAACTCCTTAAAAATTCTTGAAAACTTTGATAAAGAAGAGAGTATGTAATTTGATGTGAAAGTGCCATTAGACAATGTAGGTTTACTTATATTAATTGGGCTTTGTAGTAGGGTTCCAGATTTTACTTTTTTAAAGATGCAACTCTCACAACATGACTAAAATTTATCAATAGAATTTTTCACCATGCATTATTGTATAGTGTAGATGAAGGATGCATTATGTTGTGGGAATGAACTTCTAAACATTGGAGAAAGGGCACTCAGGTGAGCGCTGTGGTCCGTGGGACTCTGATTCTATACTTGAACCTATGTTCTCTATCTAACTATTATGCAAAATACTGTTTAGGAAAGAAAAATTGTTAATCTTACAAGATCTGATTTTAAAACCCAGTTTTTGAAGTAATTTTTATTGCATATTGGCATAGAGGTGTCATATTTGAGATAGCATTTATATTTAGCATCTATGCTGCACATATGCATTTGAGAAAATATCTTCCTGCATATGTATGGATTGTATTGTGTAGATATTAATGCAAGAAAAATAAACTATGCAGACCAGTCAAACCTTTGATTAACACATGCCTTCAGTGAGAGTATGATCATCTCCTTGAATATAGTCGAGTTCATTGTCAACTTCAAAGATCAGGCCTGGAGGTTATACAACTCATACTCAAACTCAGCCATGTTTGTTTTGAGTACAACTCTGAGCAATCTCCAAGCATACTCAAAACATTTCAAGCATGTACTCCATTCAAGATTGAAAGAATTTGGTAAAATTAATTTTTTTTTATATAAACCTTCACTTTTGAGTACGAGCACGGGCACTGGAAGTTAATGTAAATATATAGTATGTGCATGTATAAAAAAGGATGCACATACTATATATTTACATTAACTTCCAATGCCCGTGAGTACGAGTACAATTTAGAGCGCAGTTTGAGTATGAAAATGTGCTCAAAAGTTTTATAATCTCCAGGTCAGTTCAGTAATAAGAGAATGATTACACATCAAAACAAATTGTGATGATCATACACTACCTGGTACCATACCTCAACAGTAAATTTACAGTGTCATTCATATGTTCAATGTTTCATCTTGTTAATAGTGGAAGTGTATCGTATTTCTCATTGTACTATTTTCCTGGATTGACAATAATTTTTCATTTCTCCATCTCTCATTTTCTTGGATTGTTTGATAACAATTTCTTATTACCAATGTAATATAAGTGACAAAGTTGATCAGCAAACCCTTTTGAGCTTTTGTCTCAGGCTAGCTAAAAAGTAGATGTGTATCTCAACACTCGGTGAGCGACATTCATCTTTTTGAGGTGGCGAAGTGAAAATGCAGATATAACATAAACAACCATGTCCTGTGCATTAAAATATTTTTATAATGTGTGGAACTGTCACACTCTGGTTTTTTCAGTGAGCTATAGTAATGCTGCTAACTCGTGATCATGCAGGTATTGTACTTGTAATCGCTACCATTGTAAGCAGGATATGGTTTCATAGAAATGTTATTTAAGTTTTTATGATTAGTAAAGAGAGATTCACCATTGTTTTTATCTCATTAATACACACTTAGATCTTCTATTGTAGTACACTTTGGGCATCTATCCAAACACACATGTACAATTCTATTTATCAATACACATTTAGTAGTCTAAACAAATACACAAGCATTTTGTGTCTGTATACCTATACGCACACCTCCATCCCCTACACACATTTCTACCCTGATGCACACACCTCAATCCAGATACACACACTTCCCTATCCAATAAACACTTCAGGTCTCTATCCAAATACATAATGTGGGCCTCTTTACTACACACTCTTCCAGCCTCAATTCTAATGCACACTTTGGATGTGTAGTAGCCCATTAGGGTACTGATGCAAATCCCTGGTCATATTTACTAGATAACTGATGCCAAAATATGTCTTACTTTTTTAATACAAATGTACCCATCTTTCACATAACAAGCAATGAATTTGTATTATTGAATGTGGTACTGCATACACAATTATCTTTTACAATGCAAGAGCACATTGTATGATGCATTTTTTTCAAGATCTAAAAGAAGTCACATTCAAACAATAAATCTCAAAATTCATACTTCAAAATATCTTCTCCAAACAAAACTAGAAAACAAATTTAACTATATATATATAGTTATATATACATATGTATTTTATTAAGGTCCCGTGAGTTGTATCATGGATTATGCAATAAATGATCATTCAACAAACATGTGAAAAATAAAATGATAGTACATATATCTTGTGTCGCTCAGATGTACCTGAAAAGATGGCTTCTACTACACTATACACACAAACTCCTTTAGGGTAATACTGTTGGTTGACAGTTTTGATATGAACAGAAAATGTGACTGAAGGATCAATATACATGTGATGTCCGAATACATTACATATAGATGGGAGGAAAATTGTTCTTTAAAAGAAAAACAAGTAAGGCAAGCACCGATTGAATTTCGAGTTCGTTTGAACAATGCATGATAATTATTCTCTAAGGAAAATGTCAATATGAAGGAAAAAAAATAATCTGTACAAGTTTTCTGAAAGAAAAATGCAGACAATAAGAAGTGAAGTAGAGAACTGCAAAAACAATGAATTGAAGAGGCGATTGGCTTTCTCTGGACTGGACCTTGAGTAAATATGAACGATTTGGACAACAATTTGAGACAAATACAGATCTTCACCCTTTGATAAATCAAATGCAATGATGATTTGAGATCTATTATAACCACAAAGTCTATCTGTGACTTTCTATGGTCTCGACTACTGGTATTGCCTTTCTTTAATGGGGTCAATTAAGCCCATTTCCCTATGACATAAAATTTGGTTCTGTTTGAAAAAGTTTTTTTTAACAAAGGAGAAAATATAACTCGCACATTAACATGAATTTATAAGCTTCAATGATATTATCAGAAATATAACTTGTATATTAACATGAATTTATAAGCTTCAATGATACTATCAGAATTTGTAAGCCCCCTCCCACAAATTGAAAGATGTATCCAACCCTTGACAGTAGATACCAAACTAATTCTTCAAATATAACGTCAAAATTTTGATGTACACTATTCATTTCCAAATCGGTGAAGTTTTAGGTTGTCAAAAATACAATTGTTTTGCAGGAAAGTTCTGCCCAGAGTAATTCTATTAATGGCACACAAAAGGTAGTTTCCTATCTCCAATGAAGAGTTCCAGGAAAATAATCTGGAGGCCTATTTTGACTAACTTTACTTCATAGCCCAGCTGCTGGAGCTTTCAACCACTGATGTTAAAGTTCCCAGATCAAATCCAGTGATGGATATAATGCAATCTTTAATTTATCAATTTACAAAGTACCGTAAAATTTCAACTTCTGTTATTCATATCTTAACGAGATACAATAAAATGACTTTAAACAGGGAAAATACATTGTTAATTTACTACCTTATGTGTGGCTTTAAAGCAACTGTATATATAAATTCTCAAATATTTCTTACCTATGCACCTATAGTACAAACCAGCATCACAAAAGCTAAATCAAATTGCAAACCTTTGCTTTAAGTACAGTTTACGTACAGTAAAATCTCTAACAGACATAAATAAATAAAGTAAATTCAGTCTTGTGAAAGCAAGAATCCTATCACACACTCCCAGGGCTATTTTTTCTTTTTCTTGCCCGTGGTTTCTGGGACTAATTTGGGTAATGTAGTTCTTTGTTCCTCCAAGCGACTGGACTGCACTTTTTGAATTAAACTGAAAAAGTCTTCATCAGGTACGGTGGGGGCAGGTCTAGGTGGGGGCATGGCACTTCTCTGGTCCTCAATTCTGCTACCCTGTGAATTTCATAAAGAGATGCTGTGAGTGTACCCTATCATGTCAACCATTCAGTGGGAGTAAACAAGAAAAGCAACTCCAGTAAAATCTAGTATGTTTGTGTTATATATTCAGTACACCGTATAAGTGGAATTTTTAGCAATACAAAAATTCTGCAATTTTCCCATAAAAATGGGTATATGTATATTATATTAGCAAGAGGTAATATCTAGCAGCTTTATAAGATATCTATTACCTACGATACGGAATAAATTCTTAGTGATGTTCAATTTTAGCAATCTCAACACCCTCACTAATAATGCCAAAATTAAAAAGCATCATTAAAAATTCTTATATGGTAATACCCTTATATAATATATGTATGATATTTGCAAGTAATATGAGGGGTGATCATAAAGTTTGCAAACTAATTAGATGATATGCTAATGAAAATTGTTTTTTGATTTATTTAAAAAAAACTTCAGCCATCGTTGTGTCTATGCTTGAAAAACATGGTCAGCCATCGTTTTGTCTTATGCTTGAAACACATGGTCTGCCATCATTCTGTCTAAGCTTGAAACACGTGGTCAGCCATCGTTTTGTCTAAGCTTGAAACATGTGGTCTAAGCCATTACTTGGCATACTCCATAATATGGTTCACCACTGCCCCTACATTGTCTCCGGATTCTCTTAATGGAGATTATCTTTCAAAACTGGAAATAGGCAAACTGATGTTATAAACCACCAAATCTGAACAATAGGGCGGGTGATTTAAGATTTACATACCCCGTTTTTGCATGCTGCCCATCACACCCGACTATAGTGGCTTGGTGCATTGTCCGAGTGCACAATAAATTTGGAATGGATGATTTCTCTGAACAGCCCTCATTAAATCTGACTTGACAACTCATGCATAGTAGTCACTAGTAACTGTAGTTTTAGAGGGGAACCACATGATTAAGCATTCTATTAATAGAAAATAACGAGCATAACCTTCCCTGGTGACTAAGTTGCACACACTTTATTACTCTCAATGGAGAGGAAAAATGCTTCCAACCTGAAATTTGCTGTTTACTTTGTGGTTTAAAGAAAGGTACCCCAGCCTGTCTCATCAAATGTTATTATTCTGTTCATGAAAATATTTGCAATTTTGCATATCAACATATGATTGACAAGCATTTACCCACAATCTCATTTACTAAAGAAGACAAGGAAGAGATCTTGCAAAAACTCACCACATTCCAAGCTTGCAAGTCAAGATATTTCAAATTGTTCAAAAAAGTATGTAAAAATCAGCTATTTCTCTAATTCAGGAACCTTTTGTTTAAATTCCTCAATTAAAAGACATTTTTGTCCATACTTGAGGTCAATGAGCATCCAGAACATCTTTATTGTTCTTTTCTTTCCTTACTGTAACATTTCATCCACTTAATGACCAAAATTTTAGTGAGTTCTTTAATGCCATAAAGTTTTAAGATCCTAGAATATTTTCTGTAAATGATTAGTTTTATGTAGATCTTTATAACATGTTCTTTGCTCAAATATGACTGACTCATCCATTTTTGTAGCAAATCATTGCATACTGACATCATCTTATATTGTGATGTCATCACACACAACACCCAATCGTATTTAGATGCTCACCATATAGTATTTAGCAAGCATCAAGCATTTCAAGGAAAGTCAAAAAATATTTTCCTAAAAGCTGTTGATATATACACTGTAATTAGTTTTAAAACACTTCCTAAGTCAGGAACATGCGTCTGTGACAATGTATGTGCAAAATTTCATTTTAAATTTGTACAGTAATTATTTAGATAAAGAATCTAGTTTGCAAACTTGTTGATCACTACTCATACATGTTTGTATAAGATATTCTATACTTGCATGTCAGATGGGTATAGATAAATGGGTACAAAGCATCTAAAGCAAAATGCCATCCTTATCTGTATAAGAGTATTCCTATTTACCTGACAACGCATCAACATTTCGAAGAAGGCATCATCAGGTTCTTCAGTTGGCTGGTTGTGTAGGTACTGGGTGATGACTTCCTGTGAGTTTAAGCCTGGATATCGGGGAAGCTCAGCTCGTTGGTCGTTCATTCGTGAACTTTGTATTCCAGCAACCATATCCAGAAATTCTTCATTACCTGCAAAAATTAGTTATAATCAACTTTTGTCCTAAACAAAAATTGCCTCCATATTGAATTACAGTCAATAAACTACATTTTAAGTGATCTTCTCATATTTCATCATAATTATTCTTAAACCTCAGTAGATCTCTTCCTGTAAATAAACTGGCTATTGACAATTCTAATCTACCTCTAAACAACATGTGTATACTTGGGTAGCAGTTTTCTGAACATTCATGTTTTAATATTCTGATTTGTGATTGCACAGTGGCAAATCATGTTACTTTGACATGATCAATTACACGAAAAATGAGGACGAAAATCAACACAACGGAAAATTCAAACAAGTAAGTAATACCTTTATTGTTATTTTCTCATAACATATATCAATATTTGAAGAATTTTCTCAGGAACAAATCTATCCTAAAATGGTAGTTGTACTTGTGATAGAAACAGAGAACATTGACACAGTTTTTTGTTGGTCGGAAAGTTTTGGACTCAAAACAAAAAAACCCTGTTCTCTCCTTCAATCACACAACCTATCAAGTTTAAGAGGTAAAGTGTTCTCCACTTAACCCTTGCACAAGATGTGGGGACTGATATATCAACCACCCAACATGCAAAAATACTGGACATGTTGCGTTATTAAAAGAACTCTAAAAGTCAATGGACTCAGTATTTTGCATTTCTTTTGTGGGGCCCTAATGATAATAAGTACCTGTGTCATTTTTGAATTTTTCATCTTTGCTGTCTGGTTTCACAGCAGTTGGTTTAAATGAACACCTCTGGTCATCGATACGTCTACTTTGGAACTTGCTTAACAAGTCAAAGAACATATCCTCACTCATCTCCTCTTGTGACAAACGCTAAAGAAATGAAAAAAAGTTTCATATCAATTCTCCTTAAACACCAGTCAACTATAACGATTCTCGAAACTAAATGCAATAAATTGGTCCTCTGCTTCAGACACCAGTTTACTCTGGTGTCGATCAAAAGGTACTGTCAAAAAGAATATACATTGTACATGCCAGGTAATGTGTTTGATGATACAGATTGACTAATGGATTGGAAAGATTTATTGTCAGCAAAATTCACTCTAGCAATGAAAGTTGACAAAAACAGTTGTCAGAAGACAACATAGCTTGCTGGTAAGTGTGACTCTACTTACCCTTTGGTACAAAAAATATAGCAAAAGTTAAATTGTTTAATAAAGTAGGTCAAAGTCCAAGGTCAAGAGGTCAAAAGTCTGCATACCAAATAAAAGCTCCAGTCATGAGGAATATATATCTGCAATATCAAAGCCCTATCCGCGATATAGCCAAGGTCAAAGTTTTTAGATAAGTAGGTCAATGTTTAAAGTGGTGGTACCAAATAAAAGGTCTGGTCATGAGGAATCTACATGTGCAATATCAAAACCCTATCCCCCTTGGTTCAAAAGATATAGCCAAAGTTAAAGTTTTCCCTTCAAAGTGTAATGCTGATGCCGACACTGGGGTCAAGACAATAACTCCAAGACATTTGCCCTGGTGAACTAAAAACAGCTTAGCTGGCACTTAGTTAATGAAAATATAATTCTCACGACTTATTTCTTAGCTAGGAAGATTAGACCAAATAAGAGTGTAATTCACTATGGTGTTTTACTCCAAATCAATAGACATGTTAACGCACTGATGCCTTACTTTATCTTTCTTCTCTCTGTCCACCTCTACTGCCACACTGGCAGATTTCATTAGTTTGTTCATCTTCGGTCTGGCCCCACCAGCTTCACCCTGCAGGAATAAGTGATTATTTCAAATCCATAATTAATTCATTCCTCTAAATAAAACAGATCTACTTTCACCTCTTTAATCATTTTCGAGCCAACAGAGTATAAAATCCAATAGTGACCCCATGAATTGAGCATCTCTCTGTCACACATGACCATATGAACTGAATAAAGACAAACATCATTTTTTATTTAAAGTGGCTGTGTTAAGTGATTTCCTGTCTTCTGCTACAAACAAAAAGTCTCTATCCCCAATGTTTGACCTGAAGACTATTTCCAGCAACTTTGAGAGGGTCTACAGGAAAGCTTTTTATACGGGTACAATAAACATGAATAATCAGAAGAAACAATCTGTCGTGATGCATTTGTTTAAACATAAAATGACCCCATGCTGGCTCACAATGACCAAGTCCAAAGCATTGTCGTTTGTACAGAATATTAGTCTTTATTTATTCAATTACCATTTTCGTATTTTACTTTTTTGTAAATATTTGATAGCATACCCATATTGTTTCAAAATATATAAGTCTTAAGAAAAGAATTTCATAGTGACATTCTCTTTAGACACCATCAAACTTGGAAGCCATATTTATTTGATTTTACTGTGCAGAAAAACCATTCAATCAAAACATCACCCAGAATGGTAATGAATACAGTCTACAGATTGTAAAACTTTAATTTTTGTCTATGTAACACAAGTACATAAAAAGGATGGCAATTTTATGCCATTTTCTTACCCCTTCCCCTTTATTGAGTGGGAAAGGTATAAAATTGGGTCACAACCCCCACCCCATGATGATCATTCAATGTGCAAGTTATTTGAGTTGCTTCTGATTTATTTTCCTTTAAAGAATTCCTGTACACAGTTTGGTGCAAAACAATTTGTTTTCACAAGGGGTGCGAGACAAATGTCCATCACTGTACGCATGAATGTAAACAGCAAGATTCTCATAGTACAGAGTTTCATTACCCAGATTTGACTGATACACAAACCAGGTAATAAGTATTAAAAAGTAAAACAAACAAGATGTGTTTGTGAAACACAAATGCCCCCAATAATGG
This sequence comes from Ostrea edulis, assembly GCF_947568905.1. Lineage (NCBI taxonomy): Eukaryota > Metazoa > Mollusca > Bivalvia > Ostreida > Ostreidae > Ostrea > Ostrea edulis. Next base: position 29,570,274 of record NC_079165.1, on the reverse strand, counting down.
CCAATTCCGAAGATGGTCAAGGTCACATGGGTAAATATCTTGGTACCAGTAGAAAAATCTTGTCAAAAGAAATGCTCATGTACAATATGAAAGCTCTAATATTTGCCATTTAGAAGTTATGACCAATGTAAAAAAATTTTTTTAAAGTAGGTCAAATGTCAAGGTCAAAAGGTTCAATACCAACGGAAAGATCTTGTAACAAGGAATACTCATGTGAAATATCAAAGCTCTATCTCTTACTGTTCAAAACTTATTAGCAAGGTTAAAGTTTTCAAAAAGTAGGTCAAATGTCAAGGTCACGGGGTAAAAAATGTTGGTACCCACGGAAAGGTCTTGTCACAAGGAATACTCATGTGAAATATCAAAGCTCTATCACTTACTGTTCAAAAGTTATTAGCAAGGTTAAAGTTTCAGACAGAATTACAAAATGACAGACAGGACAAAAACAATATGCCCCCCCCCCCCCCCCCATAAAAATAAAGTGCATTGGCACGGCACATGACACGCCTGTCAGATGTTTATTCATGATAAACACATGAAAGTGCATGACACAAAATCATGTCAACCTTAATTGGTGCGAAAATTGCACCAATATCTTTGGTTTAAGGTCTGAGATAAATTCAAGATTATTCCTTGTATTACACATTGCAATCGACTTGTGTATCTCTTGAATTGTTCAAATAACTACAGAAATATTTCAAAACATATTTTCATTTTATTACATATATTTAGATAATTTCTTTCACTTGGTATGAATCACTTATTTTGGGCTGTATAAAGAAATGTCCCATAACTAAAGGAGTGACAAATAATTTCCACAGCCTTCTTACATAATACTCGTTAATTAATCTTTTTATAGAGAGGGCTTATATAGGCGTTATGCCTGCTGCCTAATCCTATTTATGTATATATTTTCTATATATACATGAATAAAATACTGTTGAAACTAAAAAAAAAAAATTAATCTTTAAACTAGACAGATGGAATTTAGCTCTTATCAAAATGATCTTTGCAAGTCCAGCTGAACTCTTTGAAACACCATGGCTTAGATCATTACTCCCAAGAGACAAATGGAATCTTAATTGCACAGATAGAATTTGCCTCTAATGAAACACCATGGCTTAGATCATTATTCCCATGAGACAATCCCTCTTTCTGTTGTATGATGTGCTTTTTAAGTCTTTGCAAATTTTCTAGTACAATACTGCATATATCTATATCACTAATGTTAGAAAAAAAATATTGTTAGGTACGCAATTAGATTAAGGGCTTCCATAGTAAAATGCACAATAATCATGGGGTGAAATTGCACCTCAAATTCACAGGTATCATTACACTTGTTACGGTTAAACACCGAAACGACACTACCCATATGTTGAATCTGACCAAGCTACCATAAATTCCCCTCATGGTAATTTCCAGTGACGTCAGTTGAATATCACGTAACACTTTATTTTTGGAAAACAGCAAGAGGCCCTACTTGTGAACAAAAGTTCAGGTTCATGCGGGTAACTAGCTGAATGTTTATTGACATACTCAGAAAAGAATAAAAATCCTTAACCTGAAAAGTTTTGGGACCAAATGCATACTCAAACTAAACATGCTATAATTTAACAACATATCAACAGTCATCGGCGAATTACCGGGCTTGTCCACATTCTTATACATATCATACCGTTAATATACAAGACAGAAATTGTTCCCCGCACTTTTCAAACATATAATTATATCTAGATTATATATCAGAAAAATTCATATTGTTTTTTATAGCAGATGAACCTGAACTTTACCACTGTTTCTGTAGTATGAGATTATTTATGTACATGAGGGAAATTTTAAACGAATTAGTCATTCAGATTAGGGGTGATTTCAAGGTCACAATATAACATGAATATCACCTTCGTGCATACTATATATTAACAAGAGCAATGCCAACATGGCATAATACACCCGTAGATTTTGCTCAAGGAAAACATATTTTAGTGGGATTCATATTTTAGTGAAGTTAGCACTGTCCTCTGTGAGCTAATTCATTATCATGGTGATCAAATATACCAAGTTATAATATCCAGGAGCTTACGGTTCGGTTTGTATCCTGCCCACAAGGTTTTCCTTATAAGTGACACTACGACCTTGATCTTTGACCTTGAAAAACAATAGGCACCTTCCTCTCATCATGATGATCAAAAATACCAAGTTATAATATCCTGGAGCTTACGGTTCGGTTTGTATCCTGCCCACAAGGTTTTCCTAAAAAGTGATACTACGACCTTGACCTTTGACCTTGAAAAACAATAGGCATCTTCGTCTCATCATGGTGATCAAATATACCAAGTTATAATATCCTGGAGCTTACGGTTCGGTTTGTATCCTGCCCACAAGGTTTTCCTAATAAGTGATACTACGACCTTGACCTTTGACCTCACCTTGAAAAACAATAGGCATCTTCTTCTCATCATGGTGATCAAATGTTGTAAGTTGTAAAGCCCTAGGGCTTATGGTTCAGTCTGTATCCTGCCCACAAGGTCCGGACAGACAGACAGACAGAACCATACCATAAAAAGGGAAAATGATTTCATATCATAAAGGAATAATATAAATAATCATTTGACAAGATGTTTTCACGTATACAGCTTATCACTTAATAACAGTAGTAAAAAACGACAAGATATTATGACACTTTCCCCATGATACAACTATCAGAACATGTACACTGTGACATACTTTTTCATTGTGACGTCATATGGTGCGAAGTGCACAGAGGTACTTTATAACAGCACTGTGATTTTTCTTGGATACCCTTAACAGAGCTGCGTAGCTATATTTTATGGAATAAAGTGTATTTCTTAACGTAATAATTAATGAATAGGGTTACTGTATTACCTCCCTTAAAACATTTTTTTAAAATACTTACCATTTTAAAAGTTTTAATGACCTGATTTAAAGATTTCCTACACAGAAGAGCTATAATTACATGCATTATCGTGAAAATTCAATCTGACTAAAATCAGCTCCTTGATCCGCTTCTTTATTTTATATTGTCACTACACGAGGAGCAGATTTTAATCGGACTGCACGAAACTTGCATATTACATGGTGTTCAATGGAAACTGAAGAAACCTAAACACATAACACAGGGGATACCTACAATCTGTCGCTTATTTCTTTTACCATGCAGTATTTGCCAGACTATTCAGGGACTCACTGCCATGTGACCTATTTCCAGCTGGCCCGATTGGTCACTTATGACAGTCCAGACTATTTTTCTTAAATATCATAACTATGTCTCTTATAATAAGACCACACACAGGTAATCATCATTTAACTACACAAAATCTTTTTCATCATGAAATTATCATTTAGAATACCTACCTTTTTGTCTGGAGTTAATTTCATTAATTCCATATTCTCCATACTGTGTCGTCTAAATGGCCGGCGACCTACAAATGTTTTATACGAGTACATGTACGATCAGTGGAAAAATTGACAAATAAAAAATTTGGAAATCCAACTTGTCCTTATTTCATACATCAAAATGACTCACTTATTCCAACATCTTTCTCATCCATATGTCTGTAAAATAATGAGAATGCATGGTGTATATATGTGCTTTCTGAATTTCACCTACAGAGATGATGGGTAAGCTGAACAAACTTCCACAAGGAAATGCAGCACAGGTAAAACTGTACCACAGTACCACTAAATCATCATTTTCTTATAAATTCACAACATACAATTGCACCTTCAAGCCCAAAAATTTTATGAACATTTCTGAAATTGATATTGTGATTGACTTACTGATTAACATTTCCGTTGATTCCAAGCACCTGCCTCAGATCAGCTAAATTCATTTGTGCTGTAAGTTGGCCCGTTTCATCTCCTATCTGTATATAGACAAAATCATACCATTAACCTCTTTAATCTGTAACCACATATACCTCCAAAAATATTTGTTTGTCAAGAAGGGAATCTCAAATTCTTTATTTCTCCAAACTAATAAACTCAGAAATGCTAATACACATACCTCTTTAGAGATTTTCAAATGTTGATTTGCAAACTGCATGGCATCTTCATGATTGCCCAGGGCAGTGTGGGCATTGCCCAGACTCCAACAGGCTCGCCCCTCTCCAACTCTGTCATTAAGTTCCTGAGCAATCTGTAAATGCCTCATGTGATACTCAATGGCTTTCTCATAGTCCCGGAGAAGCGTGTAGGTGTTTCCCAGGCTGTAACATGCCTGGGCCTCCAAAGCTTTGTCACCTAAAAGCTTAGCAATCTGTAGAGTTTTCCTAGACAACACAGGTTTGAGATCCTGATTATAGTAGTTTTTGGAGTACATGTACAAGATACTTACATTATCATAAAATTTAAGACAATTGAATTTTGACTATCTGTGCAGGATTAAGCACACAGGAAATGTTAAAATGTCGTGTTAACCTGTATTTCTCTGCCGCTATATCAAACTCGCCCAGGAATATGTGAGCATTCCCCAGATTACTGTATGCACGCCTCTCTGCCTGTTTGTCTCCAAATTCTTTGGCGATAGCCAACCTCTGAAATAAACAAGGATGGGAATGAAATGAATTTATCAAGACTCAACTTTCCCATACATATTTTACTTATTCATACATATTCCAAACATAAAAAGTAAATGATTTTAAGAGTCACCATGAAAAAAATAAATCCGAAAAAACACATTCACTTGAAATGAAAAAACAAATTCAGTAACTGTATCCTTATAAACCATCATACACACACACCCTTAAAACAAAGACATCATCATAATCAAAGATCCATTAGTTTTTAAAACCAATTCTAAAATCTGTGTCCAAGTCCATGATTTATAGCATTTGATGAAACAGTGAATTTGTCTATAAAAAGGAATTGTCAAAGAGCCATAAACCTATGTATTGCAATTCATGGTTATGAAGCCATATATATATCCAGTGCTTCATTCATAAGAAAAAATTCAATCAATGACACTCAATCTAATTATGCTTTGTAACATATCTTCAAAATTTACTAAGAATTCTGCTCAAGTTCAAAGCCTACCATTTCCATGTCAAAATCCATGCAATATGCACATCTTCAATACATTATACTCATACAACATTGTCAATGGGTAGCTTGAAATCTGTGAGAGGAGTTAAAACCGATTTACAAATAATAATAATGTTAATAATAACAATAAAAGATGAAAAAATAATAATTGCTGAATGCCTGCAATTTCCATGAAAACTAAAAAAAATCAATCTCTGTGCAATGTCTAAAGATGGGTGCATAAAAATGACAGTTTTAATCACTATTCATGATTATTTTAGAAATAAATGTCTAGGTTCATTATATTGTAGAGGATATAAAGACAATGGAAACATGGGGTAATTTGTGTAGTGAGGTCAGCAGATCACGCAGAAATGACCCCATGCTTGCTTCCATTGTTTTTATATTCCCTACCACAGACAACCCATACAATTATTTCTTTACCTCTGAAATGTGTTTCTCTTTTTATATATATATATATATATAGAGAGAGAGAGAGAGAGAGAGAGAGAGAGAGAGAGGGAGAGAGAGAGAGAGAGAGAGAGATTTTTTATGTCAGTGCTTTATTAACTGAGAAATACAATACACTGAAATAGCATAAATCTTACATTGACAAATTTTTGATATTTTAGGTAAAGTAATTTAGATTTTTTGTTTTCTCTCATTTTTACAAATCTGCAAAAATTGGGGATTTTATGGGTAAAAATCACTCCAGGTTTCTACTTCCACTGATCTTACAACATCCTAACATTTTAAGGACCATGTTTTACACAGGAAGTGTGAATTCTCCATGCAAGTCTTAGTTCAATTGTTTTCAGATGTCAATATCCTACTCAAATACAAGATTTGATTAGGAGCTGTGACTGTCTACAAAACTAAATTTTTGGACTTGTGGTTTTTATTTGAGTTACAAAGAAATACTTCCTATGAATAAGCATATACATATAATCTACAACATTTTTATCAGAACCTCTTCTTATAACAAAAGAGTATACAATACATTCTGATAAAAGTTCTGAACAGAACTTCATTTTCTATCAATGAGGAAGTCACTAGTTTATGACAGGTCCAGCACTCTTGACTTCAAGTGTGTTTGTATGGGGATAAGGAGATGTATCACATGACCTGTGTTCTCTGTGATATCCACTTAAGAACAAATTTTACATTGAAAAGCAATTTCTGAAGTACTAGACAGTCCTTGTATATTAAAAGAGATGCAATGTATTTTGTTAAAGCACTAAGCTTAGCTGCAGCAATTTTCTGTCTGGGATTTTCCCTTTTATTTCTGGACAACAACCACCTACAAAAGTGACTTTGAAAACAAGTTCTACTAGTCTCCTATCCTCCAATGAAATATCAGATAAATGGGGACCAGTCTAGCCTGATGTCTTATGGAGTTCAATGTCAATTCAGTCCTGCGACCATTGCAGTTAACCATTTAGCTGGCCGACTTGACCCACAACTGTACATAAAGCGGGCTCAAAGAAAACCCTGTGTCAGCATAAGTGTATATGACCTGGCATACATTTCTACTTTTTATTAAGTTTGTGAAGGATTGCATGTTCAGAACATACCGAAAAAAACTATAACTAAGTTATAACTTTGTAACTAAGAAAAGTTACAAAAAAGTTATAACTAAGTTATCGGAGTTTGGAACCACTTCTTCAAATAAAGTTATACTTTACTTATAACTCGGGTACAAAAAAGTTATACTCATGTATAAGTTATCATCTTTTATTTCAACATGAATACAACAAGTGCATAAAAGTTATCAAAAAGTTATACTTCAAAAAAGTTATACTTCACAAAAGTTATCAAAAAGTTATACTTAAGTTATGGAAAAGTTACAAAAAAGTTATACCCAACAAAAATTGTGGAAAAGTTACAAAAAAGTTATACCTGACAAAAGTTATGGAAAAGTTACAAAAAAGTTATACCCAACAAAAGTTATGGAGAAAGTTACATAAAAGTTATACCCGACAAAAGTTATGGAAAAGTTACAAAAAAGTTATACCCGACAAAAGTTATGGAAAAGTTACAAAAAAGTTATACCCAACAAAAGTTATGGAGAAAGTTACATAAAAGTTATACCCGACAAAAGTTACAAAAAAGTTATACCCGACAAAAGTTATGGAAAAGTTACAAAAAAGATGGGGATAATAAGACATTACCGATTATAAACGGCTACTATTATTGGTATATTAATTTCATTTATAAAGGTGGCCGAGTGGTTAGAGCATCGCGCTCCAAATCACATGGCCTCTCACCTCTGTCGGCGCGGGTTCGAATCCCGCTCGCGCCGGTAAGTGAGAAAGTTTCCCAGTTTACTTTCGGAAGGTCGGTGGAGACATTGTACATTGTATCTGGGTTCTCTCTTCCACCAATAAAAACTGGGTGCCACCAGATAACTGAAAAATTGTTGATCGTGGCGGAAAACATCAAACAATCAATCATTTATAAAGTTTGGCACAAAAATATAAATAAAATATTCATCACTAACTCTTTGTACATATTATCACATTAAAAATTGGACAATCCCTTATGAAGGGAATCCCATATATATATATATATATATATATATATATATATCTCACATTACTGAATGTATAAAAGCTAGGTCTGTTTCATGTTCTGGAGGCTGACTTGGGAACTAATCTTGGTCCTCATCGAAAACTTGACAATGGCCTCTGAATCCCGGCATCGTCTTTAAATAAAAAAGAAAATACTCTAGTAACTAACTGTCATTGATTCTCCAATTTAAAAGATGGATGTCAGAAATTACAAGTTTTTTTGTTTTCACCTTTTAAATACATCTTCACAAATTGAAAGAAATGTGGGCGACTGATTATTCTTATTCGAAGTTAAACAATTTGTTATTAGTGTTATATAAAGAATTTATTAATTAGATTATAATCTCTTACCAAGAATAGTGTTTAAAATGGTCTTTTCATTTGCACCAGTTAGGTTCCCCCTCCTGAAAAGTTCCACTTGTTTTTTTGGGTTTTTTTGGCTTATATAAAGCTTGTATATCTTTGGGATAAATGTAGATCCCACTACCAGGCATCAGCTCCATCATCTAGAATAAGAAAAAGAAGCCAAGATAAAAGAAAATCACAATCCATTTATTTCAAAGCTTTATTATTATTATTAAAAATTTAAAAAAAAAAGACTCAAAAACTTTTTTAACCTCCAGTTAACATTTTTTTTATTACTCATTCCGAAATTTTCTTATCTAATTTAGAGCTTTTTTAACTTCATGTGAATAAAAAAGAATTTTCTCCCTACTTTCCTACTCGACCCTTTTTATCCCTAGTCGGGAGAGGCCTATAGAGGGCAAGCAAATATTTTCTTAAAGATATAAATATTTTTTTCAGTATTAGGGAAGGGAAATTCTATACTACATTGTATTATAAACACATTTTCTTATTTCTAAATCATGTAAATTTTCATAATCGTACTTTTATTATTTAAAAATGTTTGTCCACATAAGAATATGTATTTTGTCAACAAAATGGAGGGAATCAAGAAGGGCTAATATGTAGGACTGTATAGTCCAACTGCAGTTTTAATTATCCTCAAGTTAAAATAAACTTAATACATTCTGACAAAATTTGTGTAAATATTGTAAACAGAAACTTGCTTGAAAAGGCCTACCTAAGATCTTGGCGGGATGCACGCCAGAAAAGCCATGGCAGCTGGCTTTCACCAAATCCCCAACTTTATACTGGCAAAACTCCTTTCTTGGATCTTTGATGCGTGATATGGTTATGATGCTGACCTTTTCTTCCTCTATCCACTCCATAAGGGCATACATGGTTCGTTGAACAAAGTAATAATAGAACCTTTCAACTTTCACCTTCTTGAACCGACGCTATCTTGTTTGAAAATGGAGAGCGGAGCCGATTTGACCAATCAGCGATTAGAGGAAATACCGGAATCAAGGAATTCAAAACCTTTATGACTTCAAATGATTAAAAATCGTAAAGTATATACGTGAGATTTTTTTTAGTTATTCATCAGTTTTGCTGAAATTGATCAGTAACAATCAAACGTATTTTTATTTTTACGTAAATACCCGATTCGCACACTTCCGGTTATTCCGGATGTAAATGAAGAAGGCGCCATTTTAAAAACAAAGATTGAAATAAAAGCGAAACACTCGTCACTGCTCCGAAGCTATGTACCCTCACAAACGTGGTAGCTACCAGGTTTTCCATGCCGATAAGTCTAATCCAACACTCAAAGTATCCCTTTGGCGAATGCAACAAGGAAAAGACAACATTTCATCAGAAAATTTCGACAATCGAAGTGTGGCGTGTGAAACTGCTGGCCCTGTCGCCATTATGATTATCGATGCCTTTCATGAGAAATCATTTAACCAGGTTAGTTTTCGTTACGATTGTGTACCGTAACTGTTGATGTAGTTGAAAGGTAACAAGTTCCTAGATTTCGTTTTATGCATTATATTCTGATGCTTGTAAATGATCCAATATTCATAATCGTAAGTTACAAGCCCGGCATGTAGCCATTATTTTATTTATTACATTTTATTTGTGAATTTTTATTTCCCCTTAGAAATGACTTCAAATTGTAAAATGTTTAAATGCAATGTCAAGCAGATTTATTTACTTATTTCTTTTTTACGTCATCAGTCACATTGTGATTTATAGATATCATAGGTTATATGATCGATATATATAATAGCCTATCAAATGACATGTTGCACCGAACATTATATAGAAACATTTGTGCTATTTATGTACTTTTACAATATTTGTTTTGTTTTTAGTTGCTTCAAGATGTTGCTGAAGAACCTGCTTTCTTACCATATCATATATATGTTGACGGAGATTCAGAATGAGACAAAGAGTTTGATATATGATCCTACACCTGACAGAAAAAGTTGAGGATCTTGGACCACTTTGGTGCTCATCTTGTTTCTATTTTGAGGATTGTAATGGATAATTGAGATGCCTTTTCCATGGCATCCAACATATTGAAACCCAAATAGCATTTGCGGTTTGTGTTCATCAGCAGCTACTGACATTGTCCCAAGCTCTGAAGTTTGACAGCAGTGAAAGGGAACAGACAGGGTTGCTGTTATTGGAGCCTATGTAAAAGACCTTTGAAATCTGAGGAACAGGCAGTCCTTTTGACCTTAGCTGGAGAGTAGGTCCGTGTGGTTTTCTTCAAAAGACTACTTGTGGACGAACAGGTTGAGACAACAAAATAATTCGATTCAAGGAAACGTTCATTGGGAGATTAGAAACTTTTGTTAAAGTAACAGGACATGACTACAAATGAAAAACTTTGTTTTGTTTTCGCAGTTCCTAACAGGATTGAACAGGAATATAACATGAACATGTTCAATGTCCAGAACAGAGACATCATTTAACAGTCATACCTTGTTTTGTGTCACATTTACCAATGAGATTTGAATATAGAAATATTTTTTGATACTTTTTTGGAACAGACGTTTTTATATATATGCCTTAATTTGATTTTGATAGACTATGCATACCTAAATTGATGAATAGTGTCTCTTTTAACATGGAACAGAAGTCCATATGGACTTATTTTTAATAAATACTGTGACATATATCATACATGTGTTCAGTTCATTATTCGTTTCAATTAAACAATTTGACCTGCCATTCTCCATAAATAGCACCTAGTGGTAATTGATCCACAATCATCATACATGGTGTTTTGAATTCTCACGGGTTGTATCAGCGTATAAAGTTCATTAAAAATATAATATATAGAATGTTTTATTGATCGTACAATGCATTTATTATTCTATAAGTAAGGATCCTGGATTTTGTAATTTTTCCATGCAATTTCTAATCAATTCCTTAATCATTCCCCCAAAAGAAAAAGATTTAAAAATTCAACATTGAAATTTCCCTCTGACTAGCTTTTTTGTGGCAAAATAAGAAATGACACAGTTCACTGAAGTGTTTGAAAGTGAATAATCACTAAAAATTTACAGAAGTCAATCCAGTTAAAGACCCAATTTTAAGATAATGCCCCAAAATTGTAAACTGCCTGTCAATCAAACATTTAACAATAGATCTCAGGTGGAGGGACATCTGCAGACACTGGTCTCCAGCTACCCCAGAGAGGTGTTTTGATAACAATAACAGCCAGTATCTACAGGCATTCTTTAGATCTTGAGGAAGCCCAGTATACCAGAGTTTTGATAGCATTGACCTGTCCACAACTGCTATTTTCCTGTAATTCAATTGTTTTTAAAAAGACCTCTGAACACTGGAATTTCAATAGTATTTTTCCCCCCTTTATATACATGTATTATAAATTACACAATCAGAAATCAAACAATAATTTGCACAATAATTTCTAAAACTTATAACTTATTGAAATAATTTATGTCATGAATTTTTTATACCTCTATATTTATAACAGAAATTATTCATTGAGTCAATGACTGAGAGAGAGGGGGTGGGTGTAGAATGTGTGTCATCTACCCTTACATGTAGGAATACAACCATTATTCAAACACTATGACCACAGAAACTCTGCAGAGGTCCCTGAGACAGGTCCTGTGTATATCAAGACAGCATGGACAGGTAGATTTCTACCATGTTTTGTCTGTATTTCTTAGAGTGTCATGGGATATAGCAATTAACACCTTGGTAGACCCTGGCCACTCCAGGTAAATAACATCTGTTTAGATTGGGCTCCACCTACATTTTCACAGACCAAAGGGTCATGAGATAGGTCTTTAACATTCAGTTAATTACTATGAAAGTGTCAAAAAGTATTGGTAACCCCCACCCTCAAATGACAAAGTCCCAAAACTGGTACATAAATATTGGATATGCTTGAAAATGGCCAAGTCCAGAAAAGTTACATTTTAGTTATACATGAAAATGACAAAGTTCAAAAAGTTACACTTTAGTTATACATGAAAATGACACAGTCCAGAAAAGTTACATTTTAGTTATACATGAAAATGACAAAGTTCAAAAAGTTACACTTTAGTTATACATGTAAATGGTTAAGTCCAGAAAAGTTACTTTTTAGTTATAACTTTTTTGTACCTCAAGGCCTAGGTATAATTAAGTTATACTTTAGTTATAACTTAGTTATAACTCATTTCGGTATGGGCGCGCGCGCGCGCGCCATGCATGCATGCTAGTAAAAAATAATAGTGTTACATCTTGTTAATATTGCCAGAGTAAAATCATAACTCATGAAAATACCAGAATTTACACGCTAAGTATTTTCAGTACTTTTTATTCTGATATTTACTATAAAAGTTCCCAAAGTCAATCAACATGTATTTTTAATTTTCCTATTTATTCTTATCTGTTAGCAAAATAATGACAACTTAACTCTTTCAACACTGCAGACCGCTTTTCCGGTCTTCCGCCATTATCATTTGATAAAATTGATCTCTATCTGATACTAAAAAGATGATCTAAAAATAACACCAAAGCACAGACTTTAGAAAACAGATTTCTAGGACTATAAAATGTGACAGCCTCAACAATCATTGATTTAAAAGAAAGATTTCCATTAGCAGAAGAAAAAAATTCTTAAATTTCTTTATAATTTTTTCCATTGAAATTCTCTTGGCTCCCAAGAGTCCAACAGAAATACCTCTTTGACTCTAGCCAAGAAAGTACTAACCTTAGCATCATATAAAATTGTTTAAATATACACATGAAGCATGCACAGCACAACTTTTATTAAATTTAAGTACTTTAAAGCATTATTATTTGCTAATAATTTTACGATGAATTTGATAAATTACCTGTAAGTCACTGTAACAAGCATAATACTAAATTAGAAGGAAAAAAACCCACAAGAATATCAGTAAAACTGATGGATGTTCCCCGAACTGCATCTAACCAATGAACTACTTCATATGACGAATGACTCGCACAATGATCAATAACTGTTGAAATATTGTTGAAATGAAGTATATTTTCATATACAAGGTATATATTCTGACTCATCTGAGTGACCTTGACCTTTACAAAATGACTTTGAGTGGCCTTTGTCTGAAAGTCATTTAACTATTACTTATTTGTGTGGTATATAATCAATACCTGTTCAAAAACTTCAAATAAAGAACTTTTTACATATAAAGGGTATATATATTCTAAGTGACCTCGACCTTTCCAAAATGACCTTAGTCCAAAAGTCCCTGTCTCAAGGAATATTTGTGATCAATTATGATTAATTTCTGATGAAAGGTTTAGGAGATTGGAACTTTTAAATACATTTGAGATCAATTATATAAATTTTTTATGAAAGGTTTAGGAGATACGAGCTTAGATATACGGAAGGCTGAACAGACATGACAACTATATGTTCCCCTGAAATTCTTCAGGAGCAATAAAACATGAAGGGGGAAAAGAAGAGAAATAACCAAATAAAAACTGCCAAAAAGCCAAGTGAAGTTAGATGGTCAATTTGATTTGTGCTTTTAACAAGAGGGAAATAAATAGTGAAGACTGTTCTTCCACAGCATCACAAAATGTCATCTAGAAACCAGAAAAACCTTATGTGAGTTGGTGACCATCACAAAATGTCATCTAGAAACCAGAAAAACCTTTAAATATGTGAGTTGGTGACCATCACAAATTATTATCTAGAAACCAGAAAAACCTTATGTGAGTTTGTGACCATCACAAATTATTATCTAGAAACCAGAAAAAGCTTATGTGAGTTGGTGACCATCACAAAATGTCATCTAGAAACCAGAAACACCTTATGTGAGTTGGTGACCATCACAAAATGTCATCTAGAAACCAGAAAAACCTTATATGAGTTGATGACCATCACAAAATGTTATCTAGAAACCAGAAAAAGCTTATGTGAGTTGGTGACCATCACAAAATGACATCAAGAAACCAGAAAAACCTTATGTGAGTTGGTGACCATCACAAAATGTTATCTAAAAACCATGCAGAAAAAGCTTATGTGACCTTGGCTTTGTTGGCAAAAAACCAACAGGAGTCAATTCTTTATTCTACACTTTATTTAAAGTTTCATAGCGAAAGCTCAAGTGAAAGCACTTGTGATAGTGTGACCAGGTAGTCTTTTATACTGTTCATTATCTTCACCTTTTATACTACATGTACAATACAATGAAGTGCCGACTCCTTCACTCATGAGTACTTTTATATGAATTCTCATTCATTGGTCAAGCTTAAAATGGAAAAATTAACTGGAAAATACTTGCTACAATGTCACTAAATGACCCTGATCTTTGACCTAAAAATTAACAGTATTCATCCCCTTGCCATAGAAACTTTTAAAAACAGCAATTGAGATATCAATATGTAATCAAGTACACTATATAACCCGGTGACCTTTGAGCTGTACTAAAAACCATCCCATCCAAAGACAAACGAATAGATATTCACCAAATTAGACTATGGGACTTTTGTACATGTATTCACATTTTCAAAATTCATGAACTGGGCACAGCTGTATACGCACTATTTCATGACATGAAATGTAAAAATTCATGCATTTAACACATGTCTAGATCGATACAAATAGTGGTAATTCATGATCATGTCAAACGGTCTGTTGAACTTAATTAAGTACACTAATACTCTAAACAAAAATTGCAGTTCACACTTTTTCTGAAACTTTGCAGTATCCAGTATCACTCACAGAAAGTCAGTACAATGTCAATCATAAATATCCTGAGCATTTCTTGTGGTGGTTGGGGGGGGGGGGGGGGGGGCCCTCATTGGTGTAAATGAATTATGTTCATAAATTTTCATTTTGTTGTAAGAAGTGGTCTTACCTCTTCATGGTACCGGATGGCAGCACTGAAGTTACCAAGGAGATAATTTGTATTGCCTAGGTTTCCACAAGCCCGACCTTGTGCTGCTTTATCCCCAATTTCTTTTACAATTTGTAGATTACCTCTGGAAATCATACAGAAAATATAATTTGTGTGAAATATGTTCTTAACTCTTACTGGATGTTTGGCTATATCTAAGAAATATTTGAGGGAATTAATTACAAATTACAAATTAGGCATGTATTCAATTTATTTTGTGATACATGTACTAGTATTTTTGAAAAGGCTTATATTTTAGGTTGAAATGTCAATTGTGCATCATGATGCTTTTCATGAAAAATTAGAATACAATTAAACTGCAAAGGTTTATTTCTGACAACAACTTGGAAAAAGTAAATATGAATGAATAAAAAAAGGGACAGTATAAAATAATTTTGAAAATAACCTCATTAAATAGCAAAACACTTTAATATAATGATGCCTATCAGATCTTCACATACAAATTAAGGACAATTAAAATTAGACACATTTTTCTTCAAACAGAAGTATGCCATATTCATGCAAAAATACCCACCCTCATTGTATCAGAAACAATCTTAAAACTACAATTTTATCATACATATCTGATAACTGATAACTTTCCACAACAATTTTTATCAGTGTGTTAATATACCTCA
This sequence comes from Ostrea edulis, assembly GCF_947568905.1. Lineage (NCBI taxonomy): Eukaryota > Metazoa > Mollusca > Bivalvia > Ostreida > Ostreidae > Ostrea > Ostrea edulis. The sequence goes on along the minus strand of NC_079165.1, from coordinate 29,554,764 downwards.
TCAAAATTTGTCAACGTTCAAATTTCTTGAAGTCAATTTCCTTACAATTTCTATTTTTTTTTTTATTTAGAATAACAAGAGTTCTGGCTTGGTTTTGTAATTGAATCCTGGATTAGACCTAATGGAAACCATTCTAATGCAAGCAAAATCAATACACAAACTACCACATGGTTGGGATAGTAGAGACTGGAACCTGTGTAGAAAATCTGAAAAACTAACTCCAGAAAACCACTCTGGCATTCTAATCAAGGTCAACAACACATCCTTACAATAGTACACCATAGCCGTAAAAACCCCAAAGAAATATATATTCCTTGTGCTTTAAATGCTCTTCTCTTTCTTGATGATGACAATAAAATAGTGATTTTTAACAACATGTGGCATATTTGCAACACCATAACATTATCAGACATAGCTTGGCTCTTGTGGGCAAATCTTTACTGAAGTAACTTGACATCTCTAATTCTAATTAACAGCAACAGGTCATCTCAGGTGACATATAAATTTTATCATTAGTGTTATTGCAATTGTCTTATAACAGCTAGGAAACAATAATAACCTGTTCTAAATAAATTTCCCCAAAATGTACCGATATTTGAACTCTTTTTGATGTATCCAATTTAATCTTAAAGTGGGTATAAAAAAGTCAGTCAATAAAGATTTCAAAATATAATCCATTTAATTGTCTTTATTACATATATACCCATTTACCAACTATTGAATAATGTTCTCTCGGATTCTATTAAAGGACAATAATGAAGGCAAAATCAATAAATGTATTATATTTTCATTCTTAACACAATTAGTTTTCGAATTTTCAGATAACAAGAACATCCCTACTCAGTATTACACACTATCTCAGTCTCTTGAGTAGAATTGTGATGAATATCTTGAAAGTCACCAAGTTCACCTTAAATTTCAGTTTTCAAAGGCATAACACAGCGGACTCTATATGAAACTTAGGCGTTATATCTTAAAAAATCAATTTCAAATTTGCATTTCTGGTATGTGGGACTGGAGCAATTCTGTTTACATTCAGATGTTTTTAGAAATGTATATGCATTACTCATAGAATTCAGCTGCCTTTTGAAGAGATTCCTTGACCTCTGCAGGAAATTCTCCTGGGTCCTGGTCACCACATCGACCTGTGTGTTTACCCTTGGCATGGTACACATTACCTAGGTTGTACAAAGCCCTAGCTTCTCCCACCTACAACAACGAGAACAACAGATATTGAGTTTGAATTCAGCCATCACTGCACCTTGTTCTGTGTATTGTATATTTTCTACCGGTCTCCACTTCACAAAAAAAATACATTCTTACCCTTATGTTTCAGTGTACCTCAAACATAGCATTAAGGCGTTCTAAAACTCTCAGTCTCTACTTTCAACATGTTCAAATACCTTTGATTCATTCAGAATCATTAATTTTGATTATCCTTAATAATCATGAAAAATTACTCCTATTACTACATTCAAATCGGTGAAAGATCTGCAAACTTCCAACACATTGAACAGATCAATTTCAATGCAATACAACACGGAATTTCATTTGCTATTGGCTTTTTGCAAGTGTCTATTTCAGGCTCACCTTATCCTCTAGTTCCCGGGATATTTCTAGATGCCGATTACAACAGGCAATGGCCTCGTCAAACTTCCCCAGTACTTTCAGGGTGTTTCCTAAATTTCCACTTGCTTTAGCTTCCCCAACTTTATCTCCAAGCGTTCTGTAAACAGATTTTGTTTATAAGATTGCAGAAGAAATGAACATTTAATACACCTGCCCAGACTAAACACTGGGATTCTGCTGTAACACATCCAAGAGGATTGTTCACTTCGGAATGTCATCAAATAGACAATTTACAGTAGTGTAAAACGAAAGATGGAGAACTTCCAAGAAAAAGGATGATTGCGAAACCAAAAATAAATAACTCTTTAAAAAAATAACATAGTTGCACCTATTAGTTTTTCAACATGGTCTACTTTACTCTCGAGGCTGCAAAATTTCTGTTGTTTTAACTGTCAGATTACAGTGCAACCATCTATTCATCACTTACATTGAACCTAAAGTTTGGTAACCAAACAAGAGACCTAAGGGGTTTCAGATCTGAGTATCATGAAACAACTCTTTATTAGACATTATTTAGAAAATAATTCATATTTCAAACATTTTTTTTTCACGTACTAAGATTTTAATTACCGAAAATTGTTTACAGAATCACCACAACTTAATCTGTCAACAAAGAAATAACATTGGACAATTCAACCCAACGAGGTGATAATTATTTTTTTTTATGCTTCATTTAACTAACTGATTTTGCTAGAAACTAATTAAGGTGTCCAGATTAACAATGCTCCACTGTATTCTCATGCAATACGCTGAATCTCTATGTTATAGCCCCAATCTGCATATTTGATCAAATATATGAATCTGTACTACATTGGAATGCTCCCATATTGATGTAACGAATCATGGCTAGTGGTTTTTAAAAATATATGTATAATCCGGGGCCCATGTAAAATGTTGATCCTCTATTTTTCACTCAGCATGCTCAGTGATGAGAACATCTATAACTCTCAGCCACTGGCTTTGGGTAATAGAACACATGGAGCCAGCACCTCAGAAAAAACATTTTATTGACTGATCAGGCATTAGATAACTATAATATAACTGTGTTGCTTTATAAATCCATAGTAACTTATCGTAATGGCAAAAAATGAGGCAAATTACAAAGTTTGTCTCTGTAATCATGGTAATTAGTCAAAACAATTCTGTGGGAACACCTCTTATCTAGTATGTATTTTAAAGGCTACGAAAGCATTTCTTGAAATTAGCACAAAGAATTTCTTTTAATCTAATAATGAAGACAAAGAAACAGGTTGGATTCCCTTAAGAAATCGACTTTATTGATTTTGCTTGTGACTTGTTTTAATGATTTCCCATTTTTTCAATTCCCAACCTTATGCAAGAAGACAGTTTTTTTTTAATCTTTCTGACACTTAATGCTCAATACTAATAAAGCTAGCAAAATTCTTCTATTGAGAAATAATTGATTTTACACATTTCACAGAAAGCCTTCTTCACCTAAATGTATGATTTTCAGTGAAACGTGAACAAGTTAATAAAATATAAAATCAATATAATTTTATAATTTCTTGGCATGCTAAGCTCGTAAACTGTTCCTTGATTGTTATTTATCACAACTTAAACAGAGAAAATCTGTCAAATTGTTCAAAATTAATCATGCTTTGTGCATTCTGAAAATCAATACAACTGAAATCCCATAGAAAGAATCTTTCTTTTTTAAATCATTCATGTAGAAAACTTTCATAACTATGAATTAGTCACATACACACATAGTACTGATTATCAATGCCCTATTGGGGCCCTCATCCTATCCCTTGGGTCATGATTTGAGGAAAAATGAACCTGCAGTACCTGAGGATGCTTGCATAATAATGATGCCAAATCATGGTGCTGTAAAGAGTTTTATATTTTGATCCTGTATTGCCCCCCCCCCCCCCTCCCCCATCATGATTTGAATAAATTGAAATCTGCACTAATTGAAAATGGTTGCATATTATAAAGTAAAACCCGTTTATAAGATATCTATACTAATACTTCCATCAAACAATTAGCAATATGTCACAGACTATTCCTACTAATATGCCCGAATAAATTTAAAGAGTTATTATTCCCTAAGCCCACTCTTCAATCTCCTGCCGTATCCCGGTACAATTTATGTCAGAGAAAGCAAGCCCTTAAAACTCTACCTGAGGGGTCAGTGGGTAGGGTATATGCAGGTAAGTATAGACATCTTATAAACAGGGGTTTTACTTTTAAAAACCCTCAGTTTATGTCAATAGCTATACTTACCCGCATCGAACATTTAGCAATAAATAGAATCTGTAGTCGAAGGAGGAAGGAATAGAGTACATAAAAACATTCTCACCCTATTGGCTCTTTTTCTTCAACCATTTAACTGTCTTCAACATAAAAGATCTGGCAAAGTTTTTATCACCCCAAGACTCATCTTTCAAATAGAACGACGTGAATGTATTCTCAGAGGCCCAGCAAAGCTGCTTGTAGAATTTCCTTGACTGAAGCACCATTAAATAGGGCCCAAGCTGAAGCCAAGCATCTTGTATTATGAGCTCTGACTTCTTTCAAATGCAGTTGAGAATTCTCATACACATTGTTAACACGAGAAACAATCCATCTCGACACCGACATTTTGCAGCTGGCCTATGCAAATTAGTTTGATATGTTATAAACAGTGATTCAGTCTTCTGTTTTATACCTTTTGTTCTCTTTCTATACATCTTAAAATTCTGCAAGGGCAGAGCAACAAATTCTCAGAATTAGTAGCAAATTTCTCAAATCTATAGCAATGAATACAGGGCTCCAATGTTTTCCCAATCCTCTTGAGTGTTGGCAAGGAACGGTAAATCTAGAAGGAGTTGAATACCAGAACCTTGTTGTCTATAACAGGATTCCTTGATTCGGTTGTCCTGTTATCTGATAGGTATCTAACTAAGCACCCCAGTCCTTCTCTGATGCATCTATCCACCACATGAAAGAGAAGCACCCCTCTGAAAACATTCGATTTGTTGGCCAGACCACCACTCCAGATGGGTGACTAAGGTACTGTTGATTGGAAATTAACACGATAAACTGTCTTTGTGTATTAGTTGCCATAATGGCAGAAAGTAAAACTGTAAATACTCCATCAATCTGCCCCCAACAGATGGAGTCTTTGTCTCTGATACATGTACTTTGTTTACTTTCTGGCGGAATAAATTTTTTACGGCCGATTTAAGTTGGTAAGGTCTGTTAAAGAAAATTTGAAAAATGGCCCCCCACCCCCAAAATCTTAAGAATTTAAAATTTTTTTTTTTAATCATAAACGTGTTCTAGAAGCTCAAACTTACCTGCTGGTCAAAAAATTAATATTCTCAAACACCTTTGAATCCTGCAGTCGGCCTGTTGAGTTCTTCTTAAAGCCTGATCTTTCATCAAGCCAGTTCTGAAAGGAATTATTTTCCTTCTTTCTGTCATGTTTAGCCTCAACTTTCCTCTTTTTGGGAGTTGTGAGCAACAATTTCTTCAAACATTTTGTTTCTTTAGAGTCATCTACATTTCTTTTTATATCTTTCCTTTTTGTGTCTTGCAAGTGCTGCATTTCTTTGGCATCACACAGTTTTCTGCACTGGTGTGGAGGATATCAAAGAATTTTCCACCAAAATGTTTTGGTCCAAAGGCAGATTTTCTTATAAAAGCTTATTTTCCGTTGCTTTATTCTTTGTCCTTAAGATAACGAGCCCTTCTTGTGGTTACAGAGTTGAGAATAACTCCAAGATGTAACATGAACTGAAATAATTGTGACAGCTAGAGCCTGAAAGGCTTCTTGTCTATCTTCATCAAACACAGCATGATCTAAATAAGTAGTTAGTAAAGAACCACACAAAATCTGTCTGAGCAGGAGCCTAGAGCTCATGTCAAGCCTTCTCAAGTCACTTTTATCAGACTCAAGGACTTATAAGAAAACCTGCAAGGCATCCCCACTTTTTGGTTTTGGAATCTGAGTTCAAAATGCCTTTTTCAATATTCTCATCCAAATGTGGAGATGTACAATATTTCTTTAAATTATTATCTCCATCAATCAATGAATGAAAACACCTTATTTTCCCTTTATCTTGTCATTCTTTGTCTACTTTCTCCAATGCTTGGACAATAGGGGTGAAACGATGCATCGCAATGCGGCCGAATCGCGATGCAGTGGTCTTAATTCGATGTTCGATTTATTCCGGTCTGTTTCGGTTCGATACGGTTCTAGAATCATTGCACACATTGTTTTTGATAACACGGTTTCTGATTGGCCAATGGAATTGAAAATTGCCCAATCAACATGCGAGTATACTTTGCTGTATAAAAATGGACGCAGTCAAGTTGAAAAATTTACCCCCAACGTATAAATCCTGGGTATGACAACATTTCGGCTTTAGGACAAGTGACAAGAGTGTTGCTTTATGTTAAACGTTTTTACATATGTAGAATTTATTTGCAGATAGCAATAAATACCATGACACATAAAAAAATCTTAGCATTATAAAGAATTTGGTACCTGCTATTGTATCGAATCGGAAATCATCGAATCGAGACTAAAGTAACGAAAATCAAATCGAATCAAGAAGGTACTGTATCGTTTCACCCCTATTGGACAACAGACCCATTGAATGGTAGTCCTACACATCTTTGCTCTTGCGGAGCCCTTACGTGTTCAGATGTACATAAGACTAACTCAGAGTCACTGCTCTATTTCTTCATAGGAATATCCACTGCCATCAGAAGACAAATATCCACTGCCATCAGAAGACAAATATTGTCCCGTCTCTGTGCAATCATCTTTATCTGTCTCATCAAAATCAAAAGGCTCAGAAATACGTAGTACATCACTACTACTCCGATTCTTCCTTGGACTCAGATTTTGAAGACCTATCCGATTGAGATCGGAATCTATTGAACTGTTTACGGTTAGTTTTAGGTATTTCTTTCGGTGACTCGGTGGACATTTTTTTTTTTTGGAGAGTAACTCATTGATCAATCATCTCCTGCATATTACCCAATATAACAGGATTTATTTGACCTTGAGATAATTGGCCACTGATGCCGAAAAAGCCTTGAAACTGGCCAAATAAACGAGGGAGAAAATTCTGACCTTTATGGCCATTGGAATGACCTGGTCGATAAATAAATGTTGTTTCACAGTGGTCTTCTAGTTCCAAAGACGAAACCGCCACATTTCGGTCATTCATAGGAATGACATGACCTAGAGTTCAGACTCTGCTCTTAGGTTCGAACAGTAATAGTCTCTAGTACGCTGATACATGTAGCTTCATCTGTTGGCACATCATCACATGCTCTCATGGATGGGACATTTTTCAAACCCAAATTTCTTTCATTATAAAGCGAAACAGGGTTATCCACCTCACGCTCGTCGGTAGTCTTCTGGTGGCGGGCTTCTGCCCGTGTTTCTCATTCATATGAAATACAGAAAATCAGTTTTTCTTTAAACCACGCCTTACAAACCTTACACGTCTTCCATTCTGAAAAAGTACTTTGACAATAACACTCATCATGGTCATCTTCACATGACATCTCTCTGTCACATCTCTTGCAGTCCTTGTACGAGACATCTGTCATGCTGAACACACAGCCTAATTTTTTTCACATGAAGAAAGCAAAATGGCTGTCCAAACATAAACTGAAGTACTCGAATATGGCGGGAGATTGAAGAATGGGATTAGGAAAAACAAATCTTAAAATTTATTCTGGTATAGTAGTAGGACTCTGTGGCACATTGCTAAATGTTCAATGCAGGTAAGCATAGACATTGACATAAACTGACCCTACTTGTCTTGAGAAGATTTTTATAAATTTTCCCCAATAAATGCCCATACAAAACTTTATTCCCTAATAGACATATGAATACTAGGCAACAGCTAGGCGATCAGAAAAGCTCACTTTGTTCAGGTCAGCTAAAAATTGAGGAACCAAGATAAGTGAAAAGGAAATGTAGGAACAGTAAAAAATGTAATGGAAAATGATTCATTGACCTAATTAACTATCGTAATTTTTTCCTACAATTGATTTGGGAAATTGTCAAAGATTGCTAAGCGATGACCTCCAGTTCATTTGATGCATACACAAATATCCCTTCATTAAATAACATTGTTTAAGATGTGAAAATATATGGTCTAATAATTAAGATGGTGTTTAATCCCTAGCATGCTTTTGCTGCAACCGGCATAATCAGCTGAAATAAGTAACGTTATGTGCAGTGCACTGTCCAAGTAAGGTAACAGAATACACAAATTAAATCTTTTTTTTAAATCCAGGAAGCAAAAATTAGCTTAGCAGTGGAATACTCTATTCATTCATTAAATTAGAACATGTGTGAACATAACACATGTTTAAATATGAAACTTGATATCATGAGCAATATTGCATCACGTCTAGGCTAAGAATTTTTTTTAAAAAACCCAAAAACAACATTTATTATTGCTTTAATTGATTTTAAAAGAAAATAAATATCTATACCCTTGGCCTTTGACCATATATGACCTAAAACTCTACAAGGGTCATCTATTCCTTAGGATGTACCAGTGTACCAAGACAGGTGTCAATCAAGCAAATGATTCTCAAAATATAGGAAACAATATATTACTATGTCCAGTTTGACCCTTGACCATGGGAACCCAAAATTAATAGAGGTCATCTACTCCTTATGATATACCAGTATACCAAGTTTGATGTCTGTCAAGTAAAGGGTTCTCATGATATTGAACGGACAGTATCTTCCTATGTCCAGAGTGGATAAACCCTTGCCCTTTAACCATGTGACCTCAAAATCAATAGGGGACATCCTACTCCTTCAGATGTACCAGTGTACCAAGATTAATGTCTGTCAAACATAGGGTTCTCAAGATATTGAGCAGAAAATGCATGGTCTACAGACTGACCAACATACAGACAGACTGTTGCAAAGCAATATGCCCCTCTTTTCTGAAGTGGGCATAAATAATTAAATATATATATAAACCTTATTGCAAAAAAAGATCTGAAATCTGCAAATGTATTTAAGACCAAAAAAAAAAAAACCCTCTGTACTTCTGAGTTTCAAACTATGCTACCTCTCAATACTTGAGTACCTGTTTCAATATTTACCTTGCAAGAGACAGATCCAGTTTATGGTATTCCAGGGCTTTCCCATATTCCTGTAGGTAAAAGTAAGCATTTCCAAGCTGACTGTAGATTGCACTGAGAGTTTTTAGGTCATCTGTGCCTGACTGAACTGCTGCCTCAAAAAACTGGACCCCCGTCCTGCAGTCCCCTGCTTTACACTGCCTCTCACCCTCTAAAGCCAGCTCCATGCAGGAACAGTCCATCTACAAAATGGGTCTCTCTAGAGCTATTGTGTAAACATTTAATTATCCATTGACAACACCACTATGGCTTTAAGGTGGCTCACTATACCCTGAAATAGTTTCTCAAATCAGTACGAATTGATTTAATCATAAAAGATATGATGATATATAATAAGTATATATTCCAAAAGGCAGAAAATATGCTAATTTGGGTATACCATATAATAACATGATTTTCAAAAACATTTTCGACAAATATGAACAAAAGACTCTGGCAGATTTGAACTCCAGATCCATGGTTTACCAGACCAATGCTTTAACCACTGAGCTATGATGTTAGACAAACAAATTGATTGATACAAATATTTTCGCAAAACATTCAAATTGCCATCTTGTGCCGTAGTGTCATAAAGGGTATAAGCTTTTAGTGCTTTTGTAGCAAAATATTTTTTACTATATATTCATTGTCTATCTATAACATGGTAATTGCTTTAAAAGCTATATGTGCAAAAAATTTGATATGATTGCCCCCCAGTCCATCTATCTTAAAGCGTATATAGGTACAGCCTTATTGCAGTCAGAGTCTGCAAATTTTGAACTCAGTAAATTGTTCCAGCTGTACTTTTGTGGAAATATCAAACAATTAATCCATAACATGACACTGCCTTATAAATTTTGAGCAAAAATTGAAATAGTTAACACAATTGTTGCATTTAGAGCACAGTTTGAATATTGTCACTGACAGGTTTTTCCTCAGATAGGGTAAAGCCTTCCATAAACATAACACAAAGCATTCCAAAATAATCTTATAACCTTGCTTTTGCACTGAATATAAACGTCTTTCAATTCCAGAATTTCATTTTCATTAATGCTATTTTCCCCAAGAACATCTTGCATCTTGAGACTTTTAAAACCATCACCTAACAATGGAGATCCCATAGTCATTCTCCTCAATGAGAATTCCGAGTAGGAAAGAATTATGAATAATGCTTCTTATTAGATTTAAGAGTAATCACTTTCCATTTTTAGCATCATGTTAACTCCGAGTTATAATATTGCTTCCCAATAATTCCCCAAAGATAATGTTCATCTATGAAAGAAGCTAATTTGGTAATCCTAGGAAAATTACCAGTATACTCGAGGAATCTACATATCTGTGTTATTCATTGGCTAAGTAAAGAATACATGGCAATGCCAATCCCCCACCCCCCCTCCCAAATTTTTTTAAAACTCTGAATAATTCAATTAAGGTTTTTAATCAAACTGAACCAAAATTCATTTACAGAAAGAATTAAGACAGCTAGCATTTGTTGAGATTCAGAGTTCAGTTGCCTCATTGAGCTAAATCTAAAACGATACAATTTCTCTTAATTTAAGAGAGAATTCCAAATGAATTATTTTTTCTCATTTTATACTGTCCATTATTTCAATAGTTACATGTATTCTGGAAGACAATTATTTGCAGCAATTTTCTAAAACTTTGATTTAAAAAAAAACCTCTCAAGATATTCCTGACAGAAAAGCCAAATCCATTTTGAGGACATGCAGCCTAGTAAAATTCTACTACTAGTATTTACAGAGACATTTTGAGGACAGCCTAGTAAAATTCTACTACTAGTATTTACAGAGACATTTTGAGGACAGCCTAATAAAATTCTACTACTAGTATATACAGAGATATTTACAGAGACATTTTCAGAAAGCATAAATTTCCGTAATTCAGATTGTTCAAAAAGAAATCTCGGAACTGTTGCTGCAATTGACGTCAATGCCGATTCACATGAAGAAGACTTATGGCTCCCTAACTCACATACGGACCATCAAGTTCCATCTCAATTTCTGTCTGAACGGAATGAATAATTTTGGAAACTGATTCCCAGATGACAAATGAAGCACTGCATTCATCATATACATGATCACTAATCTCTTTAGATAAATACTTGACTGTAAGTGGATCACTAATAATGATGATACATTGCTTCAGACTTTGGAAAGTACATTTCTAATTAATAGACTAACAAATCTGGACATATTGAGTCCCGACAAGAACTGCCAGTGTAAGATAAATCCCAAGAAATAAATATAATCCAAGAATAGTTCAAGCTTAAGTAAGCTCTGAATCACCTATATCTTAACTTCAGTAACTCCAACATCGATATCTTAAATACCACGTATATGTTGAAATAGAGTTAAAATTATGAATTGTTCGGTGAGCAATTAAAGGAGTAATACAGAATATCAGGACCTCAAGCAGATCAAAGGTTGTATTAAAATTGTCAAATTGACCATCTAAACCAAAAAAATATAGGACTACAGTTCCACGATCAGATCTACTATATTCAGGGCACTTTGAGGGGGCAGGCAGGGATGAGAATCAAAATATTAATTTTATGTGACCTTTATAGCACACTGATAACAAAACAGACCATATATATAAGCACATTTTTAACCAAGTGAACCATCAAAATACTGTTTATGACCAAATAAATCATCAGCCAAAAAGCATATGTTCCATGATGCTGGTATAAATATATTTAACTTCATAAACTATGAGACTATATTCCATAATGGTATACATGTATATATGTACTAACATTTCTGGTTAACCTGAACTAAACAAATAGAATACTATATGATTCATGGTGGTAGTCAAACTTTTGTTCTACTGCATGATCCCGATGAGTTAACACAAGTTCTAGTAACGTTTCTCATTCAGAAACACTTCATATCCAACATTCTCCCGATGAGTTAACACCACTTCTAGTAACATTTCTCATTCAGAAACACTTCATATCCAACATTCTCCCGATGAGTTAACACCAGTTCTAGTAACATTTCTCATTCAGAAGCACTTCATATCCAACATTCTCCCGATGAGTTAACACCAGTTCTAGTAACATTTCTCATTCAGAAACACTTCATATCTAACATTCTCCCGATGAGTTAACACCAGTTCTAGTAACATTTCTCATTCAGAAACACTTCATATCTAACATTCTCCCGATGAGTTAACACCAGTTCTAGTAACATTTTTCATTCAGAAACACTTCATATCTAACATTCTCCCGATGAGTTAACACCACTTCTAGTAACATTTCTCATTCAGAAACACTTCATATCTAACATTCTCCCGATGAGTTAACACCAGTTCTAGTAACATTTCTCATTCAGAAACACTTCATATCTAACATTCTCCCGATGAGTTAACACCAGTTCTAGTAACATTTCTCATTCAGAAACACTTCATATCTAACATTCTCCCGATGAGTTAACACCAGTTCTAGTAACATTTCTCATTCAGAAACACTTCATATCTAACATTCTCCCGATGAGTTAACACCAGTTCTAGTAACATTTTTCATTCAGAAACACTTCATATCTAACATTCTCCCGATGAGTTAACACCACTTCTAGTAACATTTCTCATTCAGAAACACTTCATATCTAACATTCTCCCGATGAGTTAACACCAGTTCTAGTAACATTTCTCATTCAGAAACACTTCATATCTAACATTCTCCCGATGAGTTAACACCAGTTCTAGTAACATTTCTCATTCAGAAACACTTCATATCTACCCTTCTACTGATTTCTATAACCACTCACACGTACGTGTATCTCTTTATTCTGTAAGGAAGTCCTTATTCATTTATACTGCATCTAATTTGGATGGGTATCAGGATAGTGAATGAAAAAGAGATGCTCATGGGCCCAATTGCTCACCTGATCAGCAGATCCCAATTGTAACAAAATATTATAGCCATTAAATTTTGTATCAAATTCCTAGTCAAAGTAGCTATGGTTTAACAAATTTATTGCTATAAAGTGAACATTGCCTCTAATCATTTCAAAATTAAGGGGCTTTTTATTCAAAAACCAAAAATATCCAGTCTTCACGAAAACATTTAAAACTTGCTGGCCAGTCGGACCAGTGAACTGTCTGAATTTACTAGCTGGCCCACAGTGAAATTTACTGGCCCCCTAAATTTTCATATGTTTATCACATTCATTATGGAATGCATTGTAAAGTTGTATAATTAATTTACTGAAACTATGGTTATTACTCATATTCATATAGTATAGTTATCGTTCTTTACAAAATAAACAAACCACGATGTCCAAACACTTCCTTTATGTGCTTTTTTTTAAAATTTATTTTTATTTTGATAGTAAATTTAAGCAACTAAAACATTTAGAATATCTAAATCCAACATTATATTTAATGTGACCTACAGAAAGTCTGCAAGCCCATCGGACTTCCTGATTTTTAATTTTCAATGACCCGACCGTAAAATTCACTTGCCTCGGTCTTCGGACCACTGAGTTTTCATGAAGACTGAATATATCACACATTTGTTTCCATATCATCTAACATGAAATGCATCCATTGTGAACCTCACCCGATTGCAAAGGACAAAAACTTGAATATAGAATCATATTTTTAAAAAGACTTATACATCTTTATAAATTTTGTGGTCCCTTTATGGATATCAGAGGTTACGGTATGAATACACTAGAAACAACTGTTATTACATCCTTAGGGTATTAGCATGTTTTCATATTTATAAAACATTTTAAAACATAAATGATTATCAATCTCATGGTATGGCTTGAACAAACTTGAATATACATAAAAATAGCAGGTTTCCATTTGTATTTCAAACAGTACAGCTCTTATTTCTAATGAGAAAAAAAAATTAAAGATCTAAAAAAAAAAATTTCTATTCTAGGTAACACTTTGCACTTTCTAAAACTCAGGAGATTATATGTTTAGAACTAACTTGACTCTACCAAATATAAGAAAGCTTAAGGAAAAATTGGTCCAGTGGTTTTAGAGAAGATAATAAATTTAACTTAAAAAGTTTACAACAACAACAATGACAGACAACGGACAAATTCAGTTAGAAAAGTTCATATAAGCCTCCAATTCAATTAAGTGAGCTAAAGGTGAGGAAAAAACTTGTAAATTATTTCATGCAAAATTCCAATTTCTGACAGTGAAACCAAAAGCAATATAGATGATAAATTTATCAATGGGAAGATCCTAAAACTGGGCAAATTCAATTACCACTTATGTAAAGCAGCATTAAGCACTAGGGAGAGATTATAATGTTACACCATAAAAGCTTTTCAGATCCCCAAAACAGACAAAAATATCATCCACCATTGTTGACAGTGCTGTTAGGACAAACTACAGCACAATTAAAGCTCCTGGAATCAATACATGATAGCCCTACAATTACTCATCTACCGGACTGGATGACACACTTACAGGTCTCCTCTGTCCTCTAACGGTATTGAAATATAATTTATCATAGACGTAATATGTCCTACTTTCCGATTAGCTTTCTGCACTGAGACACACACACCATTGCCTGCAGAATTTTATTCTTGATAATTTTTAATACAAATGCAAGCATATACAGCTATAACACTCTATAACTTTATGAAGCAGTTCAATGTCATTTATCATTTCATCATTGTTGACCTTATTCGAATTATGACAGTAAACAGCTTCTTCTAGAATCTATAAAAAATCCTATAATCTTCAAAATTCGCAAAGATTGATGGATGCGATCTAAACCAAGAGGAAATTAAGAAATAATTACCATTTTCAATGGTGTTATGTTCAGTCTTGAATGCCACAACTTTTGTAGATAATTAGTTATAATGTCTGTCAGCACAGACTGAATGGCAAATAAGGAGTGCTTATGAAATGCATCAATTTCAGAGTGTGACCACCTTCAATCGTGGCCTCGACCTTTCTAAATGACCTCCATCTTTAGCAGTGACCATTACATTTATCAAGTCTCAACCTTGCATACATAGTAACGACCTGAATGTTAAAAGCTGCAGACAGATATTAATATTCAAACTAAGAAAGATTGTGAAAAACAAGAGGCCCAGGGGTCACATTGCTCACCTGAGTCACCTTGGCCCTGTCATTGATCAGCTGATGAAATAAAAAAAAAAAAATTTAATCTTTATTCCCATAAAAAATTTTGACCCCATATTGTGGCCCCAACCTAGCTCCAAAGAATCACAACATAACTGAAAATGAATTCACATAACACAGAGATGCATAAACACCAATATGACTAAAATGATCTTGTTGTTCTGGATAAGACCAAGGTCACAAGGTCATAGATCATGGTATGATATCAAGACCTTGCTTTAAGAAATCTACATACAGAATATGAAAACTCCATCTTAAATAGTTCAAGAGATATACTTCTAAAGATATTTACTGTGAATTTACAGTAAGTGTGAACGACTCGGTTTCTCAAGTTCATTCGCGGTCTCGGATAGTTGATTTCAAAACAAATCTGTCAATGATGACGCATCAAGGAAAGAACAATCACAAAAATAAAAATAATTTTAGATGGGCACACGTGTCTATACACTAGTGTGTCATTACATAATCTTTTAGCACGATGGAAGAGACTCTGCGAAAAGGGGAAACCAATACCAACTAAAACAATGACGTTGATTTTAAAATTACATGCCGAGGGTTTATTTTATGGTAAAATCAGTAAGAAATTAGGCATCTCAAAGGCCACGTTATAAAATTGTCAATCATAGGAACTCTTGCACTGAAAGTGTCGCCAACGAAGCTCACACCGGATGTACTTCTGTTTATCGAGTATGAAATTAAAAAGAAATAAGTGTATATAATAGAGAAATCGGACAAAATTTATTAAGAAGAAATATTTGTACCCCTGACAATGTACCATCGGTGTCTTTAATTTGTAGAGGTGCGAGAAATTTTTTGGGGAATGACTTTCAAGAAACTGCAAACAAAATCCTAGAGAAGCATATTTCGTCTGGACACAGGGGCTCGTCACGAAATTTTTGTCTTTTTAAAATTTGACATCGTCTATTCTATATTTACAAATAAATGTAAATATAGAATAGAGAGGGTCAATTCGTGGCGAGCCCCTGTGGTCTGAACACGAACGAAATGTTGAAAACTTCTTTGCTATTGATTTTATTGCAATTTAGGCCGAGTCAGTTATATATATATTTGACGAAGCGAGTGTCATTCGTACAACGGGTAATCTCAATCATGGACATGCAGTTAGGGGTGGACCAGCGATATATATTCAAAGGTACGCCAGTAATGCAACATTAACAATCAAACTTTGCTGTGGTTTATTATGATGTTAAAGAAGGCGCGTCTAATGCTAACAAAATGCTGAATTTCTTTAATAATGTGTTACAGGAGAGGGATGGTTTGGGGAATTTAGTTTTTGATAGAATTCACAGAACTTGCAGTTGTTCATTCAATAAGCAAGTTCCGAGTTACACAAAAATTATTTCCCTTTGTCGAACTCTTTCGCATTTTATGACGTTTGGTGGGTACACAATGTATACATTATATTGTAGACTGGCATTGTACATAACGATTACGTACGATTAATGTAATAAAAGCGTAACTTTTGTTTATATCAATCACTGGTATGTATATTCTGGCCATATCAAGCATAATCTGTTTGAATAAGATCATCAAATTGGCTAATTAAATCATTATTCGTTTCCTCTTCTACATGAGTGAAGCTTTTATCAAAGAAAGATGGCAATTAACAGTATTTGTTGCCTTTCCTCTGAGATAGGATGGTCTCAGAAACTGTGGATATCATCTTTTAAGAAATAATACAACGATAGTTATTAGCAAATGTACCCACTGTCATCATATTTTACGTCATAATTTACAGAAGAGTTCGACAATGGGGAAATAACTCTTGGGGAACTCAGAACTTCCGTATTAACAGTATCTAGCGATGGTTACTTCCGAATTTCTTACGAAATTGTGGGTATATATAACAGTAAAAGACATCAAAGCATCCAATTGCCATGTGTTGAAAATAAATGTTTTCTCCAAGAAGAATATCTATTGATCTTATTATTACTTAATCTGACAAATTATTTTAGGGGCGAGATCAAATGTTCAATGTTTGAGAAAACTGAGTTCGTATAGTTCTCACAAAGACACCCCCCGCCCCCAATACAAAATTAAATATGAAGTATGTTGAAACTAGTCGATTAAGAAGTAAAACAAATGAAAGTGTACATTGAAACTATTAAATGTTTATTAAAATGTATTACTATGTGGTTTTAAAGTCAGATGTCTTTTTTTTCCACTAAAGTGTAATTGATGTCGGATGACAGAAACTTACGAGTTTTTACCCCCTCTTCCCCCTAACTATTTGAATTTGGAAATTTTTCCAACATCGATCATTTGATCTCGCCCTTATCCAATGCTTTGTAAGATTTCGAAAATATCCTCTGAGAGATTTATTTAAAAATAACGATATGGAAACTGCGAATGTAAAAGAGACAACAAAACAAAAGCATTATTCTTAAATGGACAAAATCGCCTATAGAAACATGTACTGAAGTTTCTGATCACTTCAAACTGACAAGTATCTACAGGAATTTAAGGGAGTAACCTTTCAATTTTTATTGGGATATAGAGGCAACTGTGGATCCTGCCTTTTCCCACAGTATTTTCAAACCCGTCTTTTTTTTTCAATATCCAACACTATTTAAATTCTGGGATATTGCTATCCTAGTGCCTTTCCTTTACATATCGGAGCCCGCCTTTTTCACTCTGTATCCCGCCTTTTTATTTCAAATTCTTTCATGCCCCCTCCCATACCTATTGATACTGCGGTGGATTATATTAGTATGGCACGTTTATTCCTGTTTAAACGATAAAATTTATAAGGTATCTGATAAAAGTTATATCTTCTAAAGTTTACGAGATATCTTATATCTTTTATAAGACATCTTATATTTTTTTCTTTATAAGATATCCCATTACTTTTATACATGTAGATATCTAATATATATTAGATAAACTTTACAAGACATTTTATTAATTTAATCTCAAATCACTGTTGTCAAATCAAAACCGATATTGAATCTCACGCTACGTACGGTGCAACTTACATTGTAATCAAATAGTGAAACTTACACTTGTTAAGCACGGGATAATATAATGCCAAATACTTGGGAACGCCTACCTATAACAGTGCTCAAAAGTTGCGAGTAAAACGGTCGCATTTGTGACCAGAAAATCAATTTTGCGACTAGAGTTTATAATTAAGTCGCATTTTCGGGAGTGAAGAAAACATCTGTTTTTAAGGTCATCTCCGAGGCCCTGTGACATTCACACCTGATGCCGAGTGTTTGGCAATGGATGGAACTGCCACTACCTGTTTTAACGACTTAGGTCTGTCACGGCCAGGATTCGAACCCCAGCCTTCCAAATGCGGGCAAGCACTCTAACCGTTAGTCCACTGTGGCAGTATAAATATGAAAACCCTACCTTAAATAGTTCAGGAGATATTAAAGGTCAGGTTGTTTTTTTTTAAAGTAGGTCAAACACCAAGGTCAAAAGATCAAACACTATTGTGTACAAGGTCTTGCCACAAAGAATCCATATGTAGAATATGAAAGTCCCACCTAAAATAGGTAGATATATTCAATATGTCATGTTTTCTCAAAAGCAGGTTAAACTCCCAAGTTCAGTCAAAGATTATGATATGAAATGAAAGGTCTTGCCAATAAGAAATACTACAAGATACGAAAGATCTAGCTGCCTTAAATAGTTCAGGACATATTGTATAGGTTCAGGCAATGAAATTAAGGGAAAATACTCGCTAAATGCGAGTTAAAAATTGAAATTGCGAGTAAAAAATCACAAGTGATCGCAACTTTTTGCGAGTGAAAAAACACTGATCTTTTTCCCGGTTTTCCTTGGTTTATTGGCTGTCCTTTGAATATACAAGTATTGAAAAAGTAAACGTGGATCGAATAAATAACTAAGGCCAAGGTCATCTCAGTCAGTGATGTCGAAGATGGCCTACCCTTCAAGCACACTTCAGGCGTCTCAGTGACGTCTGATTTAAATAGCAAGCATGTTGATCTCATCCGTTGATTGATTGTATCTTGCTTAACGTCTCGCTCGAGAATTTTTCACTCATATGGAGACGTCACCAAGACCGATGAAGGACTTCAATTTAGGGCTATGCTCGGCGCTTAGGGCCATTGAGCAGTGAGGGTTCTTTAGCGTGCCACACCTACTCTGACACGGGACATCCGTTTTTAAGGTAATCTCTGAGCGTTTGGCGATGGAACTGTCACCTGATTTAACGACTTAGGTCTGTCGAGGCCGGGATTTGAAACCCGGCCTTCCGCATACAGGGCGATAGCTGCAATAATATAGCCCTATCCAATTTTTTTTCTATTCTGACGTTTTCGGGATAGGGCTACAATTCCATAGGATCTCCGTAATGGTGCAAATTAATTTTATGAATAACCGATAATAAACTCTGTGTATTAGTCCCAAATGTTATTTACACCAAAAGGAATACCAACTTTGTGCTCGGGCATGTCTAATAAAGGTGTTTTTCATTAAATATAATGTACAGCATGCAAAATTCTTCGTCTGCTCCACCATGCTTGTTATCGCGAGATCTCGTAGGTGGATCTAATGAAAAACCTAAACATTGACAATCAGCGCGAAAATGTAGTTACTCGAGCCACTTCGACAAAGAAAGGAAAATCATATTGTTGCAAAAAGAATTTACACTCTGCCGTTCGGTTTTTAACTTGATATTAAATTCAAACCTTTTCAATACCCACGAAATAGCTTTCGCCTCCATACTTGTCCATTGATGTAAATACTACCTTATATGGCATATGCAAATGACTTGACAATCGGAAGTTGAAACTTCAGTACATCAAACATGGCGCACAAATATGAATCGAGAAATTGGAATTTATCGAAATTGTTGAAAATGGTAGAATAGAGCCTCATAAATCTTAAGTTGCAGGTTGTAAATTTATATATTGACTAAGAAACATAGAATATCATTTTATTTACGTAAAAAAGGTCAGGAAATGTTTAGAATGAGTGCAAATGTTGCGGGAGTGAATCACTCCCGCATTTTGCACCATTACGGAGATCCTAAGGAGTTGTAGCCCTCTCCCTAAAAAAAAAAAAAAAAAAAAAAAATCAGAGAGGACTACATTATTGCAGCTAACAGGGCGAATGCTCTAACCTCTTTGCCACCGCGGCGGTCCGTGTCTACATGCAACAACAATGTTAGTGTCACCGTTTCACGCGGTGTCCTTCTGTACTCTGTAGTCAAACACTTCGAGTTCGCGGGGTTTTCTTTTCAACTAGAATTTTTTAGATGGAATTTCTAAAAGTTTTGAACATATAGTTTGAATTGGCGCAGTCTTCAAGATTTCAATCCACATGATGTAAATACTAGTGGTAGATCTCTGGACAGCGAGTACGCCGCACAAGTGTACCCTATGACCCTCACCATGCACCATGTATGTTGTCTGATAATTCATTAACTTTTAAATGAAAGAATTCACAATCTTATTTTCATTATTGCACTTTAAAGGAGATTTTAAAAGATTTTCCCTATATTTTGATAAAGAGATGCTTGTTTTCTTAAATTCATGTAAAACAGCAATCGATTGAAAAATGCTAGTAAAAGCTCAATTTTGCTAGTTGGCAAATAATCCACTAGCTAAAATTTGCTAGTAGTGAAAAAAGTTAATTTCGATCCCTGAGGTTAGATGTTATCAAAAGTAGGTCAAACTTTCAGCTCAAAGTCAAAAGATCACACAACATTGCATCACATGAAAGGTATTTCCATAAAGAATGTATATACAAAGTATGAAAGTCCTTGCTTATGTAGTTCATAAGATATTTTCAAACATTTTCCCTATATATCAGCTTATAACATTTTGATCCCCTATTGTGGCCCCAACCTACCCTGGAGATCATGAATTACACAAACTTAGATCTGCTCTGTCAAGAAGCTTTCATGTAAATTTGATTTTTTTCTGGCACAATGGTTTTCTGAGAAGATTTTCCCTTAATACTCACATGTAACATATTCATCCCCTCTTGTGGCCCCATCCTACCCCCGGGGGCCATGGTCTGAACAAACTTGAATCTGCACTCTATCAGGAAACGTTCATGTAAATTTCAACTTTCTGGCCCAGTGGTTCTTGAGAAGATTTTTAAATAACCCCACCTCCTTTTGCATTTTTGTGATTATCTCCCCTTGGAGAAGAGCATTGCTCTTTATTTGAGCCAACTTGAATCTCCTTTAACTAAGGATGCTTTTTGCCAAGTTTGGTTGAAATTGGTCAGGTGGTTCTGGGGAAGAAGTTTAAAATGTGAAAAGTTAACAGATGAACGGACAACAGACAATGGGTGATCAGAAAAGCCCACTTGAGCTAAAAAGATGAATCACAACAATTAAAGTGTACATATTGAGATATATAGCCCTATATGAATAAGAAATTGGTATAAAATGTCATTTTTCAGACACTGCAAACTTAGTAATCCTCTCCGTAGCCGACATTGTACGGTATAACTAAGGTAGTCAATCCCTGATAATAATTCTGATGGGATTTCTGTATCGCCTGCCATTAATCTGAGCACTTCATCATGGTCTATGTAATGGATTGACAGCAGCAATGGACAATAGGTTATTGTTTATACAAGGACGACATTGGACGTCACACAGCAGCCAAAATCGTTATCATCTTCAGCCACTATGATCAGGCAATGCTTGCACATCAACCTCATTTCCTTGTCAATATCTACACTAGATATGTCTAAATTTCTTGCATTTGCATTAACTTCATTGATTGTGCAGACTGTCTCTCACTTGTTCAACCCCATTGTCTGTTGTTGTATACTTCCAAGTGTAAATCACTTCAATTAAGATCATCTCATTTTCATTTGAGAACATTAGACTGTTCAATCTCCATATTGATCAGAATATATGTGGTTTGCATGTTTTGGCGGGTGCCTATTTAAGCTGCAGATTTGTTCAATCTTATTGAATGAAATACAAAGCACCTGAAACAAATGACTTTACGATTTCACAGTTCATCATAGTTATGTCCCCTGACTACCAAGCAATAACCTTACAGAATGACAAGTTCTGAAAAGAAGTATAACATACTTTGCCATTAATTGTTGAAAGCCCGGATAGCCTTCATCAATCTAATTAAAATTGGATCCTTTGATCTGTTCACTAATTCTGCTTGATACAGAATTGGAAGTTCTCTGACAAAAAACTGAGATAGAGAACTACAGATCCCTCCATTATAAAAACCTGCAGGCTATGACTTTCTGTGCACAATTTCACTTGACTGTTTCAAGATTTTATTACATATATAAATCTAGGAGTATTACAACAAAGTGGAACTGTAAGATGTAGTTGGGTTGTTTTTTTTGGGGGGGTGGGGGGTTGGGGGTTGAAAATTTCCAAAAACTTTGTTGGTGGTCAAGGTCACAGGGTCAACAAATCTGGTGTCGTTGGAGAGGTCCTCTCACAAGAAATGCACATGCTAATTATAAAAGCAGTACCTCTTACGATTTGAAAAATTGGCTTACATCCAAATTTTCTAAAAGCAGGTCAAAGGTCAATGTTAAGGTCATCAGGTCAAAGGTTTTGGTGTCAATGGGAAAGGTCTTGCCTCAATGAATACATACACATATCAAATATGAAAGGTCTACCTCTTATAGTGTAAAAGATATGACCAAGCTTAAAGTTGTTTGCCAGAGACTGGCCAAAAACTGGAATTCCCAAATCTTAGATTTTGGGGACAAAATAATTCACTGTAATAAAGTATAAAACTTGAGAAGTAAAATCACTACTCTTCAAAATAAAATTGAAATCAAAATCATGAGGAACATATATACACCAAGTCTGATGATCCATTAAGCCTTAATTAAAAGTAGTTTTTTCTTCCATGATTACCTCTGAAACCATGACCTCGACCTTTGACCTTGAGAAAAGGGATTCTTTCATCAAAGGGAGCATGTGTACCAGGTTTGATTACCCTAGTCTTATTAGTACTCTTTTTTATCTTTCCCACAAGGCGCTGACAGATGAACAGACAAACACTGAGAAACACTACAAGGCGCTGACAGATGGATGCACACACACAGAGACAGTGAGACATAACATGAACCATTTATGATGGGCATATAAAACAGATCAGATTCAAAGAAAAAAAACAGAAATCTAAAGATAAGAGTGACAGATTACTTTAAATAAGCTGGAAATCCCCAAGTTTCCAGGAATTATGCAGGATTGAGGTATACAGCAAGCTTTGTGGAGATAACAAAGAGAGCCACACAAACTGCACAATATATTGAGATACTTCAAAGTTCAGAAAAGATACATTAATTTAACCCTGGAAAAGTATGTGTCATATATCTATCAAAAATGCTGAATACAAGTGGTGTCTGATAAGGAAGAGAGAACTGGCATAGATGTCCAAAGAGTGGGAAACTTGTATACATTCAATAGATAAAGATATCAACACATATCAAAAAAAAAATCTAAACACTTGAACAGTATTCTACTTAAACAAAGATGTAATAAGTTCATTATTGCCTTTTTCTTTTGGACAAGCTCAGAATGCTATACTTATCCATTAATAAGTTGAGTCCTGTCAGGCTGTGTTTATCAGAATGTTAAGCAACAGGAAGTTACTATCTTGGTTCATACATAATCATGGTGCACTTTAGAATAATTTAATGATTGATGAATAGAATTTATCACCAAAGAAAAAAGAAAACTACTAGTAAATATACTTTTGATCTTCTAAGGAAATCCAAAGACAAAAATTTACTTTTATAGCAATCTAAATTTCCTCAATCAAAAAAATAAAATAAAAACCAAACAAGTGCATCAACAATTTATATATTCCTTCACAACAATGTAGAGTTACATTGATTTATTAGATAGACATTGTCACCAACAAAGACATCAGATATATCCATATGTCACCTTGACCTTTAAAATCAATAAAGGGTTGACAAATTACCATGGGAAAAAGTATGCAAATTTTAATGATCTCGTTCCAGGGCTTTGAATTATGTCCACAACAATTTTAGGAATTCCCTCAAGTGGTATTGACCATAAAATCAATCACTATGGAGAACAAGTTCACAAAGTTGATGACCCCTCTCCCCCATTCTAAAGTTTTCTCTCTAAAGTTTTCTCTGAATTCTGTCTGTGTGGATTTTTCAAAAATTCCCTTCAATGACCTTGACCTTTGAACCATAACCTTGACAATCAATAGTGTAGGACAATTTACCATGGGGAACAAACATGTAAAGTTCAATGATCCAAAGCGCTAAGGTGTTCTAGCCCATAAGGTAAACATATACACACAACACAGCATTTCCTTTTTCTCCTCTGCTTATCATTTATACAAAGGGATAAAATTCTTCTTACAATTACATCTGCGTTTTCTGTTATATGAAGTTGTAAATAAAATGCCTTTAGGGTAATTCTGATGGATAATGAACTTCCTGATAATGTCTCATCGATGCACAACAAAATCACATTAAAAACATGTCCTGTGTGTCACAACTTTCACACCTATTAAATGGCAAGATTATTCTATTTTGTTATCAACATTTAAACCAAATGTGCATAGACAAGATTTGCCTGCAAAATCAGAAGCACTAAATTACATGTTCAATACTGCCTAATTAAAAATACATACCTTGGACTGTATGGGAAGGGAATCCATATTAAACCTGATTTCTCCTCTAAACAATTACATTGTAAGTACCGCAGTTCCTGGAAGGAAAACTTACAACTTTAGTACCACAATACAAAATCCATAAAATGAAAAGCTGTCAAATTATTTCAACAGGCAGTTTATCAGTGAACAAGAAAATGGGCAGCATTAAATATTTATTTTCACACTCCAGTCTATGTATTGGCAGTCATTGTCAGACGCTCTGCAATGGTTTGGGGTGCAAAATCCCATGATTCATTGCCTGTTGTTGAATGATAAATGGCAGAAAATAGTATCATTAAAGATCTTTTTTAGAATCATTCAGAGAGCAAAAAGAAAATTTCAAAGCCAACAATACATGTTTGACTTTTAAAATGTTTATAAAATATACTTTTAATAAAGAGCTTTGGTGGCAAGAAAAATCTTCACATGATAATTATGGTGGCAAGAAAAATCTTCACCTGATAATTATGGAAACTTTTATCTTGTTTACTCACCTGATAATCACACCAGTGTTTACTAGGTGTACATATATATGGATTTAAGCTATTACTGAACAAGATCCTTTTAAATCATAATTCAAATTTTCACAAAATGATATGTCTTTTGAGAAAGTATTGGGTATCATTTAAAGCAATATTTTTTCTTTCCAATTTTTAACATCACCTAAAAAAAATAATTGTTCAGTACAATTCCAATAATATACTACATAAATCAGCATGGGTTTTGATTCATTATTCCAAATGAAAATACCGATTTTTCACAAACTTCATGAACACTGTAGGAAAATGTACAAATAACCAGTGACTACGAATAGCTGAACAAACTAAGCTTGGGTCATCATCACAGTTCCCTAATATACCATGAAATTTCTCTCTAAAAACCCAATACATGTTGATGCTGCAGACAATTTCATTATGGTCTAAGCTTTCAGACATTATCGACTATTATTCCCAGGGCCATGGGGCAAAATCAAATACAACGCAGGGCTGCTGATCCACAGACGAAACAAAGAACGAAGGAACACACAAAAGCTAATTTGTTTATGAAATGACTTAAGCAGGGAAAAAAGAGCTAACTAGAGTCAAACTGACTAAAAACACCAGAATAAACCAATAAATCAAGAGTTCTTGTTAGATCTTCTCTATTGATTTGTATGATAAAGATGATAACTGATATGAACAAGATAAATTAATAGTGAATCTGTGCACTGTGAATATACATCTTCGAGGTTATATTCCTGTTGACTAATTCTGAAGATTTTACATGTACTGAGCCGATGAAGAAAGCTGCTAGGTGCAGAATTTATTGTAAAACATTTTATAAACAGAATTAATTCCTCACAATATGCAGTAGGGTTTAAACAGTCCTATAAATCTGGAAACTGCTGGAACTTCAACCCATACTAATAATCTATAAATTTTCACAAAGCCTGTGCAGGTCAAGATTTCAGATTTCAAATTCATAAAACTCATACAATTTGAATACATAGGAAATTATGTCTTAAAAAATTCCTAGTAACCATGGTAACAGTTTGAAAATAATGCAATGGTGGTATTAAGGGCTATCACAGGTTTAATTTTTATGCCCTCTGAGCAGGGAACTGTGCTGCAGAATTCTGCAATTGTGATGTTATGCATGCTATTACATTATAATTTTTGGGAAACTTTGACTTTAGGGGAGTGCAATTAACATCACCTGAAGCCCAGAGCAACCAATTGTAGAGGTCAGGCGAGCAAAAATCAATACTGCATTTGCCCAATTTAAAGTGAAAATAAATGCATTATTCGTTGTACAACTGTCAATATTATGTCAACCGACTGTAAGAATTAACTTTTAAATATTGCCAAGTGAAGATCTGCAATCCATTTTAACGTACTAAATATATATGCATTGTGCATTGATGACAAAAGTCAATTCAGTGAGAAAATAGAGAAGTATTGGGTTTACCAGGGTACATGTTCCATATTCGGCTCTGTCCACAAATTCGTATTCTTTTTAGGATTTTTGTGATTAATCGATGTTCATTATCTTTTTCTGAACAATTATGAAGAGAAAACATTAGGTTGACAAATTACACTCTGTGGACAACATCATATAACTGTTGTTGTACTCTGATAAAGAGAAAAGTCACACACACTGCAAGTACTGTTAAAAGTATCAAGATATTGCCAAATCCAAGGGTCCAGGTAAAACTAGAAGGTTGTTCGCATTCTGTGTAGAAAGTATGAAATGCCATATTATTATGATTAAACTGAATCATTTATCGCTTGGCCAGAAGCTATCAAACAAATTAATGATAATAAAAGATATGAAACTGTCAATTGTTTGCAGATCTATATTTCAACTTGCATGCATCAACTCCATTTTTAGGGTTTTTGTTATATCATTGTCATTGTCAATCAGTAGTTCATGGGCTCTCAACTGACCATCTTGGGCTATATCCTTTTTGTTGCTGCCAAGAACCCCTGGGCTAGTAGTTAATTTTTTTTTAGTCGCACATGGACCCCTGCTTTTGTAATTATTAGAACAAACAATAGTTCAGATGGATCAAAATAAAAATGGTGTAAAAATATGTTCAGAAAGAAATAATTTTGTAGATTATGCCTTCTCATCTAAGTGGAGTCAGTGATATGAACAGTTAACTCCATTGATTTTATATTTTTATGTGTACTTTACTTCATCTAACTGTCAAGTATTCAGGTCTTTTGGACATGAAAGTGCAATAAAAATCAACTCTATTTAAAAACTTTGGCTGTACTACATTTTCCCTCGATGTCAATGAGCATCCATGAATTTATAAAATTGTATCAACATTGTAATTCGATCATGTTATTCACATTCAAATCAAATTAATTTGAATTCCAAAATAATCTGTCATTTGAATTCAACATAAATAGCTGTAACTTGAAATAGAAAAATAATTTTACCCCCCCCCCCAAAAAAAATACCCTGCTTTTATTCATATTCCCAATTCTGTCAGATTGCTTACAATGTCATATACACACATGTAATAAAAACAAAAGACAGATTTATGGGATTTCAGTGATTTTGATCCTAATTGTGAAATGCAGCTCTGGCAACATTCGTTTTCAGTGAAACAGCAAATAAATATACATGTCCAGAAAAAAAAAATATTTTGACTGCTTGACAACGATTGTGATTCCATAGGTCTTTATAAACTTGTTAATAATTCATTGTTGAATGTAGACAGCTAATCTGCCAAAAGTAGGGGCAAGAAATCACTGGTTGTTGGCCCTTACAGAGAACCCAGTTTGATGAGTCTTGTTCTTCATTTATGCATATCAATAAACATATACTGAAACTTGTTGCTGGTATTAATTGTACTCAGTTATACAAATGAAATGTTATAAGATTTTTCTGGGCAAGAAATACAATTGAGTAAACTTGATGGCCAAAAACAATGAACATAAACCATTGTGCTACAATATGTCAAAGATTACTGACTGACTGAAAACATATCTAACTAAACACAATTTTCACAGTGTACATTTGATAATTATAGTGATGTACAATATAAGCAAAACAAAGCTATGCTGCAAGAACAAGTGAAAACAAAGGGATCAATCTTTTACATGCAACTCCTACAAAGAATACAAAATAAAGATTAGGGCAAAATTGGACCTATGGAACACCAGAGGTGACATCAGGTGCCTAGGAGAAGTAAGTATTTCCTGTTGACTGATCACAACCAAGCATCATTAAATATCAAATATACTACAAAAATTTGAACATGAATGAGTCGACACACAAGGTAGTGACAAAATTTTGGTCCAGTGTGAGCCCTGTCGAATCACACATGGGAATACCTCAAAATCATAAGGCCAAAATAAAATAAATGTGTGTTTCCAGTTTCCGGACATTTTGACTACTATTGATCTTCAAAATGTTCGAAAAGTAATTGTAATGTGTATTCACATGTGTTCAAAGAGTATCAAAAACTAATATTTCAAGTAAAATGTTTAACCTACCTACCGTACCTAATTATTGGGGGAGTGAAATAGGAAACACATAGATTTTATTTGGGCCTGATTAACATGGCCTTGCTATTATCAAGAAGATTCTTTAAAGGTTTTCCCCCCTATTTTCATGTAGTATGTAAAATTTGTTCCTTGATCTTAGACCAACCTTAACCCCTGCGGTCTATGAAAAAAACTGATTAATTCAAAACATTTGCATATATTGATGTGATTTAGAGTGGCCCTGCTTCTCTTGAAAACATTTTCTTTTTCAAACATCCCTTCTCAGTGGTCCTTGATAGGAACTTTGTCAGAGATTACATATATTCTCATGTGTGAAAGTTTGATCTATTAAGGCTCCTATCCCAGGGCCATGATGTGAAGAAAATTGAATGAGTAGTATGTTTCAGTTTATTAAAACTGGGGGTTCTGGGATATGTGGTTATATCCACAATCACCTATGAACTAGTGATGGGAATTGGTGAGAATTTCATAATTATCGATTATAATCGGACATATAAAAATTCTGTAATAATTAAAGGAATTCAACTACTGAAAAAGTGTAAATAAATATTTTCTACATTTATATTTGTTGCTTCTATAGCTGAGAGAGTGTAAGTGAATATTTTCTGTGTGTATTTGTAACAGTTATTCTTTTAATTACATAAAAGTCGCCAAAAACGGATATCGTTTACTTCAGTTATACCCCTGTATATCAAAGTTACACGTCATTAACTGACGATGATCTGGCTTAATTAAAATATAATTAACGTTCAGCAAAGCAATACAGAGTTGTGGAAAACTGCCAGTCATGCCGGCAAAACCGATTAAAAATGCTTGCGACCGGTATAAACGCCATTGATGTCGGTCCAAATGACCAGCCTGGTTTTTTGTTTTTGTTTTGTTTCCTGCAAGCATCAGGCCGGCGCATTTTTCAGCGCAATTATCTTGTAAAACTAAAATGCGATTGCGTAATACTTTTTCCTTAAACGAGATCGAGGCTGATGAAAGCGAAACAAGCATGGCCCATTAAATTTACAGCTGGAGCGAAACTAGGTAAAAAATGTAAACTAACAGATGAAGACAAGGTTAAATACGAAAGATCTCGACAAGGAGAATTCAAACACAACTGGACAGAGAGGCGGGGATGGTTGAAATTCGATGGTGTTAAAATGGCATACAATATTTGCATTGACAGACTGCCGGCTGCGTACCAAATAACCGCTTACAAAATTTTATCGTCACCACATTAAAATACAGGTACTCTTCTATAAGAGATCATGAAAATTTTGTTCTTAACCGAGGAGCTGTGGAGATTTCACAAGCATAGAAATGGAGACTTGAGTAAATGTAATTATGAAGTATATCGATGTTTAATAAAGAAAATAAATGTTGTGTACTTTTTGTTTTGTTTTTTTAATTTTGTGACTTTAGATTTCGGACTGGCTTAAATTATTTCGGACTGGCTTATGTTGCCTTCTTGTCAGTCCGAATGACTGGCTATCTAAAAATGTTTTCCACAACTCTGCAATACAAGGAAAGAAATTCATTTTATTAAAAGCAAAACTAAAAAAGATCTCCTGTCACCAACTGAAAACACGATACGCATGTGTAAAGTAACAGTGGCCTTTGAAAACGGTTTTTATCTGCGTAATTCATGCATGGCTTTGCTAGTATCAAGATTCTCTTTGATGAATGGTCCTTCTTTTATATGCCTGAATCGAATATTCTTCAAAAACTACAGTCGCTGAGAAAAACAAAATCTAAAAACCGATTAATTGAAAAAAAAAATTCATAATCGAGCGTTTAGAATTTGCCAACAATCGATTGATTTTCGATTATAATCGATCATTGGAACACCACTACTATGAACAAAAAGGATGAAAATCAAACTACAACAAAATTGATAAAAGTATAATTCCTATTTGGTCAAAACATAGACAGCTGTTAAACACAAGTATAAATGTTTTAAACTGTCACACTCAAGGCTTGAAAATAAGTAAAGGTGAAACAACCTCAGGTTCTTTTATTCTGTCCGATAAATATGAGTAGTAGGTAGAAGGCAGAGTCAGAATGATTGATTGATTGTTTTGATGTTTTTCACCACATTCAACAAGTTTTCAGTTATATAGTGGTGCCCAGTTTTTGTCCAAAATTACCGAATATTACCCTGCTAGTATAATTTACAAAAGCACACACATTGAGTAAGTAGCTTCCTTCTTTAAAATTTTAGTTCCATATATATAAGATTATAAAGTAGAAAAAATAAAACAATTTGAAAACTATTTTGAATTTACATGTAACAGTAATTAAAACTAAAAATTCAAAAAATAAATTATAATGCTAGGCTTAATTTTTTTAAAAAAGAAAACAGAAAGTGGAGTATATATTGCACAAGTAATAGTAATACTATGCTACTCACTGATTCGGAAAAAAGAAATATCAGTATTTCTGTTTGTTAATAACTAAATACTCTCTAAATTTTATATGTACACAACTGTCACTACTGCACTGAGCTGAGAGACCGAAACCCTGTTGCATGTCGAAGTCTCATATAGATTTTGTCTAGAAAACCCCCAAAACGGACAAGATACAATAAAATGAAAATTACCTGTACGAATCAAAACGAACTCTTAATCTACTCACTAATCACAGGTCCATTCACCGTTTAGTATAGTAGTCTGAATTCGCCGTCACGGTAAAGTGTTTTTATTGTTGGAGGGAAATCTTCGTGTATTGAAGTCTCGTGTACATAAATGATTCCGAGGGCACCGACGAGATTTCCGTATTAGGCCATTCCATCCGATTTCTGTAGGGGTGATGTAGCTACACATATCACCTGATCATCTGTAATATGGAAAATTATCAAAGAATATTAAGTGAAAATGTACTTTTTAATTTAAAATATACATTTCCAAATATTTTTATTTATAGAATCTGAAAATACTGATTAATTAGAATTCATCAAAATCTATTTTATCCTGTTCGCTCCTACTGACGTTCGCGAAGCGATCCAATATGTCTGCGCCCATGTAGAGTTGTTCTGTAACCGCATATAGTATAAATACACCGATGACCATTGAAATGCCAGTCGAAACTGTTGAGCAAAAACAAAGTGATTTATATTTTGTAAGTTTTACTCTTGTCTATGTAAATCTATTTACTGTTTTCTTCTCTCAAAAATCTCTTATGCAGTTTGTGCAGTTCAATCTTGAACAGGTTGGGAAAACTTCCCCTATAGCGATATATTCTCGCTAAAACGCGATTATCCCTCTTTAGCGAGGGTAAATATATCCCGTACAACCGAGAAAAACCACCCGTGGAGTACATCTCTTCGTGTTTCACGTGAAAAGAAGAAAAAGTGCTAAAATATCTGATACTTATCAATCAAAACAAATACACTCCCGATGTGTATTGGATTTCAGACTGCTTCCCTCTTACACAGCAACTTTGATATGCAATTTCTTGACTATGTTGTGAATTTCATAGAAACAATTCGCGTCATGTTGAGTATGTGTCACACTTATTCAGCGTTTCACGGGATTTGCCATTATTTTAAATAAAGACGCCAAAACACCTCTTAATGGATATTAAATGTTTACTCTCTCGCTAAAGAGGGATAATCGCGTTTAAGAGAGAATGTCTCACTATAGGGGAAGTGTTCCCAACCTGAAGAAGTGGAGGAACCAACAACAACAATAGATAGATATATTGTACCATAGTTTGGCGTGCTTTCTTTTGTTAAAAGTGTAGGTTATCTGTACATAACCCTCACTTTTCTTTAAACCCCGCCCACCAACTCGAAAAAACAATGTCAATGTCCCCTGTGTGAAGTTCCTCCAGATCAAAATTGCACATATCAAACACGGATAACTGACTCAGACTAAGTTCTCCAAATAAATATTTGCAATCAATCTCATTTGAAGCTCGAGACAAGATAATATCGTCAACGGTTTTGTCTCAAAGACTTTCTATTTCCATATTTTCCTCCATGTGTGCGAACAAGTTGAGACCTTTAAGTAGAAATATGGGTATTATTTATAAAGATTTTTATAAAAGACCCAGTCACCTGATAAGAACACATTTGAGAGATAAACTTGTTTTGTGGACAGAATGAATAGCAGCGGCCAATCAGACTTGTTGTGTGTCTTTTATGGTTTCACGTCATACATTTCTGAGATTTTTTTCGCTTATGTTTCACGGAGTTTTTTAATTTATTGTATATACATGTAAATGTTTCTCAGCCAATTTAGTCAAAATATGTATTACTATGAAGGATATCAAATAGGATTTTTAAAAGAGTAACTACCATCATCAGTTAAATATGTTGCTAAATTGTTAAACAGAAAAATGCACAAATATGGGTTCTTAGAATTTTAATTGTATTTAATTTCAATTCTTTGAAGCAAATACCGGTACTAAAAGTTGGAAAATGAGTAAATGTGAAATAAAAATATCATAACCAACTGTCCAAACATTTAATATATGCATTTTTAAAAAAAAGGTTTTTTAAAAATAATTAATGTTCATACATTTTTTAGTGATAGAAAGTCATTTTGATAGAAATATGTGGTGTACAAAGTGTAAAGTAAAGACAAAAACAAAAATTGGTACCATAGTGCAAACAAGCGACCATGCTTCCGAAAGCTATAATAAAATAACATCAGGCTGTCCAACAGCCCAAAAAATCCTAATTTATTTTAGTTTTGCTAAAATTTCTTTGAAAATGTTAAATTCAAGGGGAAATCCTAAAGAAAAAAGGCCCTAATTTACCCTCAACTACATCTAACATATAAATAGGTTAGTCGGATGTTGCGGCACCCATCTTTAACTTAGAGTGTTGGTACATTTGTAAGTCAAGGTCTTTGATCATCCCTGGTGATGTTATTCCCCATGATATATCTGGTGGCATGACGGTGTACTTGCTCATACAGATCCTGAAGCATGCTACTACACCTCCATTTCGTGCAAGCTGTTCACTGTTCTGTGCCGACCATTCACTGTTTTGTGGAGACCGTTCATTGTTTTGTGGAGACCGTTCATTGTTTTGTGCAGACCTTTCATTGTTTCGTGCAGACCATTTCCTGCAAGAATTGTTCTGTTCATGATCAAGCCACACCCATAGAAATGTGCAAACATTTCAAACCACACCCTCATAAGCTTACAGACCGTACAAATCGTGCAAGTCATTTCGACAGGTGGATGTTGTGGAGAATTTAGCAATTATTTTAAAATTTCTCTAAGGTAGACTTTCAACAGTTAAAATATGCAAATAATCAAAACAAAATAGTTACTTTAAAACCACCAGGCAGAGCAAAATCTGCTTTATTTGTAGCCCTAGAAGCAATTTGAACACCCTTCATAGTCTCCAGAAACATAAGATAAACTCTGAATATCAATGCAGCTGACCATGTACACTATATTACATGGCTATTGTTTACCTCAGATGATAGACCAATCCAGTGAATGACTAGCAAAGCGTGACAGTTTGTCTGACATGTGTTAATCTCTTTGTACTGTGCTGGTTTATAAGCGTGACAGTTTGTCTGACATGTGTTAATCTCTTTGTACTGTGCTGGTTTATAAGCGTGACAGTTTGTCTGACATGTGTTAATCTCTTTGTACTGTGCTAGTTTATAAGAAAGACTAGAATACTAATAGTTCCTTGAAAAATAAACTATGATATACATTTTTCAAGCATCTACATGTAAGATGAGATGTATCTATATTCTATAACAAAGAGCTTGTAACCACTCTACAGGTCACAGTTTTTGCTTACCGTAATCGATTTGATACTTTGCATGTAGCTTTGTTATCAAGAGAAGAAAACCTATTGATTCTGGGGTCCAAAGGTCAAGGTCACTATGGGGCATCATAGAAAAAGTTTGTAGACACTCTACAGGCAACATTATTACTCTATTAATTTCATACTTCACAAATAGCTTTGTTATCAATAGAGGTCAAACGGTCACAGTTCAAGGTCATTACGAAACTTTGTAGAACAAGTTTGTTGACATTCTACAGGCCACATTTTTTTGCTCAATTGCTTTGATATTTCACATGTAGTTTTGTTATCATGAAAAATGTTGTAGACACTTGTTGGGAGGGGATATGCCCCACCTCGCAGACCTCTTGTTTAATTAAGTGTGATAGTGTGATGGTGTGAAGTATTTACAGGTAAGTTTCAAAAAATTGCTAAGGGAAAAGCTGAATGTTGCATCGAAAAAGGGAGATAACTTTTATAAACGAGTAGGTCATCTATATTTTCTTGAAAATCAATACTATTTGACTGTATTGAACAACAGGTTTGTAGTAGATTTTATCTTCAGTCCTCAATGAATTTCAAATGCTGTTTATAACTGCTTTTTCAATCAATGTGGAATATACTTTTATCAAAATTCCAATGATATGATGTTTCACTTACCCCGTATCTTCAGGTTAATTCTAAAATAATTATTATGATTCCTGTATGAGTATATGTTTGATAGATTTTTTTTTTAGCTATAATTAATAATTGTGTTGAAGAATTATTTAAATTGTAGGAGATGAACAATTTCATTCTTCTTAATAACTCATGCAATTTTCAATTTTAATTAAAGTTTGAAACAAAGGGCATTAATACAAGTTTTACAGGTGATGTGACACTGACATCACATCAGAGTTTCTCAATAAAAGCAAAGTTTTTATGGATTTGATAAAAATTGCAACATACACTATCATACAGATGCAATGAAGATGACTAATGTTTGTGGGACGTGTAGTGTGTCATGAATTATCGATACTGTCAATTTGAATGGATTTGCTGTTGAATCAACACATAAAAGCTATTTTTCTAAAGTTTTATTGCCATTCAGTCCTACAATTGCAAAGCTCATTGAGGATTTTTGTCTTTTTATTGATAAAATTGCAGACTCGTGTGGTTTGTTAGATGCTTTGTGAAAATGACATTTCTTTATACTATTTAAGTAAGCATTTGCTTTACTCAGTAAATTTAATTAAAATTGGAATGTAATTTTTTGTTTATATATCTATTTTATTTTGAATAAATCCACACACAAATAAAGCATGAAAAAGTGACAAAACTTATGGAGCCCTCTTATTAGGTCACCTGAGTAACTTGGGTGATCTATTGCTTTTTGTTTTTGTCCGTTGTCATGCACCAATTGTAAACTTTTGAACATTTTCAGCTTCAGAATCTTCTCTTGAATGTGTGAACCAATTCTAACAAGTTTTGGTAAATAACAATTGTAGGGGGAGGGGTGCACAGGCACTTGTTTCTGTAAATAATTTATGACGTTTATATTCTAATAATAATACTAGTATACAGACGTCATAACTTATTTGTGGAAAAAAGTGTGAATTTTATGGACCTTGCCTCCCTGGGGCCAGAGGGATGGGAGCCAATATCATCAAACTTAATACAATCTTCAAAAATCTTTTTCTTTACTCCTTGACATCAATCAAGTAGTAAAACTGTTTGCATGATTATAATAAACAATGAGCCCTCTACCAAAATTGTGAAAATTCATGACACCAAGGCTTAGGATTCAGGCCCCAGGGTAGGGCTAAGTTTGTCATACATTGAAAATGTTTTTATATCTTAGAAAAATTTCCTCTTTTCCTCTTTGTTTGCATGATTATTGTGAGTACTCAAGACTCTACACCAAAATTGTGAAATTCATGACCCCTGGGTTTAGGGTCAGGCCCCAGTGTGGGGCTTAGTTTGTTATATATTGATCTTTGAAAAACTTCTCTACCTCTGGACATCAAGGAAGCAAAGTGTTTGTCTGGTTATATTGAACATTGAATTGTCTACTAATATTGTGAAATGTATGAAACATGCAGATTTTAGGTTCTCTAATCATTACATAAGCAATTTTTATTTGTATTTTTTAAAAGCATGTATCCTAAGACATGATTTTATCTGCCATAGAAGTAGTTTATAACCTTGGTAAGGCCATCCTTAACAAAATGTTTGTTAGGAATTGCCCTATGGGGCGTTATTCAGACCCAGGAGGGAGGGAGGGGAATTATTATCTTTTATACATGTACTATTAAAGTATACAACTTTCTGTATCAAACATGTAGGTATAAGGAGAAACTCTCTACCGATCTCGAAACGATACGCTCCCTTCACGATACATATTGCAATACTTATGCCACGATTCAATATTTTCAATACGATACAATTTACAGAAGAAACCAATAATAACATTGAAGAAAAATTTAATTAACAAGAATCAAAATCTTGATTTTAAAAGCAAAATGTTTCCAAACTTCAAAACGGCAAGATACTTGATGGCTCTGTGGTTTAAACTGATAAAATTCATTATTATTTTCGTCAACCTCAAGGCAAGTTTAACAACATTCTGAACTTTATTCGATGCTATTTTGTCCCTCATGTAGGTAAAAATAATAAGTACAGGCCGAGCCTGGTGTATTTTAATGAACCCATTCGTATTAAACATATCGAACCGAAAATCGAGGCAAGAAATCGAACATTGAATCAAGCGTTTATATTGAACAGTATCGATATTTCGGTGAATTGTTTCAGCCATGGGTCTCTTTGAGGATCTCAAATTTTTAATTGCCATAACATACAAATAAAAAGAAAATCATAAACAATTTTGTCATTAAAATTTTTCTAGCTGGCATGATTTTAAAAAAGGCAGGTTGCAATTTCAAACAAACTATAATTTTATTTAGGCCTAACTTGTTTATTGCAAAGTTACACAGTCTTGAGACTGGAAGGATATCATGTGGAGTCACAAAATTTACTTTTATGAATGTGCAGATGAACACACAAATTTTCCCAATTCTCACAATATAAGCTGCACTGCACTCGCTGGGGTTTTTTTTTTTGTTTTTTTTTTGGTTTTTTATTTATTTTTATT
This sequence comes from Ostrea edulis, assembly GCF_947568905.1. NCBI lineage: Eukaryota > Metazoa > Mollusca > Bivalvia > Ostreida > Ostreidae > Ostrea > Ostrea edulis. Next base: position 29,517,375 of record NC_079165.1, on the reverse strand, counting down.
TTTTCGTAAAAGTATGGTTCTGCATTATACTGAATAACTGGTACAAATACTAGAAAGCAACCTGTAGAGATTTTGTTGTTATGAAATAATTAAGTATCTAACATGTGACATCAATTCATCTATTGCGGGATTTTGTTATGCTGGATGTATATCTTAGGATAATTTCTTTGAAATTGCAGGGGGGAAAATCATAGAGTGCATCAATTATATACTAGATAAATGATCTTCTGATTCATGTAACGGCACAGATTCAACCTACGACAACAAAAATTTTCCTTAACACTTGGCATCTTTTCACAATAAATTTAGTTGTATACAGCAACACTTGTCCAAAGAATGAATAATTTATGTCTGAGAGACAAGGGAAGTTGTCATCTTCGTTCAATTTCATCACAAAAAGAACAAACTTGAATGGACTTGGACCTATAAAATATCATGAATCAAAATTACTAGACAATGCTAAAGTACAAATGTCAATGCCAGCTTCCATAGCAGTAGGATGTATAAAAAACTTGTTGAATGACGAGTCTCTGTAGGGAAATGTTATTAATTTTTCTGCACATCGATATACCAAGGGTTTCCTTGCCCTTTAACAAACAGAGACAAAAATATATAGGTCCATCATCCCAATACTCTTATGAAATAAATAAAACATTAGTGCATCATAAAAAAATATCCTGACGTGAGGTGTTGCAGTTCATACCCTCAAATATTTTCAAAACTGAAAATCATATCTTAAATTTATACATTCTACTTTTATTTCTGTCAGGATTCCCAACCATTAGAATAGACGAACTATTTATCAAGTAGTTCTGTATTCATACACACATTGTTTACATGTAATGCATTCATGATGAAATGCCTATCATTATAATTTTGTAACACTGGAACTGTAATTATTGTTCTTTGTTTAACGTAGGAAGAAGATGACTTACCCTTTGAAGAAGAAATTCTTCGTAATCCATACTCAGTGAAGTCATGGTTGAGATACTTAGAATACAAAAAGGAGGCAACGAGGAACTGTGTAAATTTGATATATGAAAGAGCCCTTCGAGAGCTCCCAGGCAGGTAAAGACCAACATTAATACGTGTAATGAACTCAATAAATGGAGAAGTGGTAGAGGTGAAGTCAAGGTTTTTTTTCTGTAAAAATTTGTAATTTCCATATTAGAAATGAATTGCTTTCAATTAAATGATAAATAATAAAATGCTTTTTTTTGTTGTTGTAACAGTTGTTTTATTGGGTGATGAAGATAGCTAGCATTGCAGAAAAAAAATTCATAACTCATTTTCTCGTACTCGGGTTATAAAAAAATTTTTCTGCAATGATTACTACCTTCATCTGATAAAACAAGAAAGAAAGAATTTTATTGTTTATTATACTTTTGTGTATTTTTTGAAAGTATAGACTAGATTTAAGTACTGAAATATTATGTCATTGACCATTTCATTACTTTAAATGGAACAGCCAATGCAACCTTTGACCTTGACGACACTCCATATTTGGTAATGATTATGCAGACAGGTGATACTTAAAACTGCATGGGATCGAACTAGTTTTCAGCAAACATGTATTCATTGTCTATGATGAAGGCAATGTCATTTTCAAAAGAAATATAAGAGAAAAGATTCAGCGAAACAGTGAATGTAAATATTTCATCAAAACCATGAATTCCATTAAATCACTTTTTCTACACGAGAGCTATATTTTAACATAAATTTGTAAGGTTTCTTTGGTGTAAAAATGATTTTTTCTTGAATAATTTAACAGTCTGTCATATGTAGGGAAGTCCGTAGAGTAAATTGCAGAAATAAAGTATCTCTGACACAAAATTTAAGTGATTTTCAAAAGGTATGCATTGTCATTGACACATTTCATTGACTGAAAGTCTTGTGAAAGGAGTTTCCTCTCTGCTGCATGTCTATATTATATCAGTGGTTTAAAGTTGCACAACTCAATTTCTTATAGTTACAAATTATGGTACAACTATTTGAAACTTCGGCGAAGACAGGTTAAAGGTCGTTGCATAAATGATCCTGCTGTTGAAGATGTCATCAATGCCCATGAGAGGGCACTTGTTTTTATGCACAAGGTCAGTGAAATTTGACACCATAAGTTTGAGTTTAAGAAGTTAACAATTTTTTAAAAAATTGTTTGCATTATATAGTAATGCATAAAGAAATTCAGCATTTTTAATGTTGTAACCAGAAATGTACATGCATTGATGCAAAAGTGATAATATTGAAGCAAAAATTTACTTTTATCTTTTGATCAATACAGATGCCAAGGATTTGGATTGATTACTGCCAGTATTTAGTGGACAATAGCAGAATAACAAAATCAAGGCGGACATTTGACAGGGCACTCCGGGCTCTGCCTGTGACCCAGCACCACAGAGTCTGGCCCCTGTATCTGAAGTTTGTCCGATTATACGATCTGCCAGAGACAGCTGTCAGGGTGTACCGGAGACACCTAAAGGTGTGATTGGGTTTATTACATACAAGTTCTACAGACTTATGCTGACCACCCAATCAGAACTCCTCAAATGTCTCATGCACTCAACATAGATCTTGAATGTAATATGATGGCATCCATGAGTGAATTTGATGCATTGTCAACTATGACGTCACAGACCACTACACTGTGTCATGTACGTCATAACTAGCAATGCATCAAATTCACTCATGGATGCCTACGTCGAGTGCGTGAGACATTTTAGGAGTTCCGATTGGCTGACCACCCCTCCTAAGACACCTAAAAGTTTGAAAATTCCTAAATTACATACTAGTTCTTTCCGACTTAAGCTGACCATCCCTCCTAAGACACCTGAAGGATTGATTATGTAAAGTGTGTAGGTACAAGATAAATATTCAACGAAAATGACCTTAAATTGTTTGATGTGCATTCTGTCATATTTTGAAATATTACAGAGTCTTATGAAATTAAGATTTGATCCAGTTAACTTAAAGAGTTTGTATTTGATAATAAGCTTCAGAAGGAGAACACGGAGGGCTACATTGAGTACTTGATGAAGATTGGCTGGTTGGACGAGGCAGCCAATAGACTGGTGGACATTATCAACGACGATGCTTTTGTCTCGAGGGAGGGCAAGTCTAAACACCAAGTAGGTTTAGCGTTTAATGTAACAGATTTAAGCACATCTAACTCCTTGGTTCAGTTTTCGTATCCCTGGACTACATTTCTGTAGATTGGGAGTGGGTACAGCATTTAATGTGACAGATTTAATGCTTGTCTGACTCCTGGATTCAGTTGCTTTATCCCTGGACTACATTTCTGTAGATTGGGAGTTGAAATATGGCAGATATATGTTTGCTAAAAAAGCATTTATCAGTAGGTACACATTTTTGTAACATATTTTTGTTATAAACTTGAGTTGACATTTATGCTCATTAGTTCATAAAAAAAGTGGAGATAACAAACAGTAATTATCTCAAATACTATAAAGAATTACGAAATTACAAATGGGACAACAACGAACCCCTTGACACACCATCATTCATGATTGATATAAGTACTATTAAACCTCTTTATTAAGAGGATTTTACGGGATGTGTTGCTATACCTTCAATTAAACAAACACAAAGTGATGGAAAATTTTTAATTATTTTTTTTAATTGAATTAAATTGAAATACATTATTAACATTTGGTTCAGATGTTTAATGCGTGTAGCTTTAACCAGCTGTAACAAACATTCAACAAAATTTGATTTTTAGCTGTGGAATGAGCTGTGTGACCTTGTAGCCAAAAACCCAGACAAGGTGACCTCACTGAAGATAGAACCAATCATTCGTCAGGGACTGAAGCGGTACACTGATCAGATCGGGGTCTTGTGGAATGCCATGGCAGATTATTATATCAGAGGGGGGCATTTTGAAAGAGTAAGTCTCTGTGAAAAATTTTCTTTGGAAACTTGAATCAGTTTCTTATAGCTGCTTTCCATATTTGTGTTAGTATATTAATACATCCATCAGTTCCTATTGTTAATTTAATGTTAATTTGATATGAATGTTAAATTAACATTATAGTAATGTTAATCTATAAATGTTGGATTCATGTTAATTTCAATGGAATTAGGTACAATTGGCTATGTTGAAATAAAAATTTGTTTTATGGAAAATATGTATTTTCAAAGTTTAAGTAGCTATGATCGTCTGCAAAGCAAGTGGACAGAATCAACATAGATAGTGGATGTATTGAAATTGTCTGTCTTTAGACGGAGTGGTTTCCTGGCTGAAATGAAATTCTTTTTCCCACATTTCCAAGAGTCACAACTTATGAATTCGAAATATGGAAATTCAGCTCTAATTCTTAAATACATTTCTTCATAATTAGATTTTATTGAGTATTTTTTTGGTTGTTAAAATATGTCTTCTTCATCTGATAAAATTAGTTGAATTGGCTCTGTAACCTTTGTTATCATTGATTAAAGGCATAGCTAGGGTCTAAGATATTGGTGAAATTTTGCATGTTTCAAAAAGGTGGCGAAATTAAGATCATAACTAGAAAATCACAAAAAGTTCTTCAGAATGCTTACAAACACATTGGATTTGAAGCGCTGCAGCTATAGATAACTCATAATTAATACTACAAATTTGTTTTTTGGAATACTTTTTGCAAATTATTGTGATGTCATTTTTTGAGATAAAAGATAGACCCTATGCCTTTAAGAATCCTTGATTATATCAAACTATCAAAGGCCATCAAAACCAGTTTGCTACATCTGTGTATTACTCTTTTGGAATAGAATTCCATCAGTTTTTTGTGTGTAAAGAAAATTCCTAAATTACTTCACGCTATGCATGGATTGCAACAAGCATCAGTTATCATCTGTGCAGTATTAGAATGGGTTACATTGTCTTATTTACACCTCCAGAAAAAGCAGATTTACAAAGAAATCTTGATAAGGGCATTTTATTCAAATATTATAGGCAAGGGATATATATGAAGAATCCATCCTAACAGTCATTACTGTGAGGGATTTCACTCAAGTGTTTGATGCCTATGCTCAGTTTGAGAAAAACTTGATCAGTTCTAAAATGGAAAGCATGGAAGAGACAGGTGCCTCTGAGGAAGGTAAGTAAAGATAACTGACAATCACGGTCATGGCTGACTTCACCAGATCAAGTATAAAGTGAGTGCACTGTGGCTTAAATAGCAACCTACATGTCTATTGTTTATTGACAACATCTATGACATTGTGATAGAAAACATCAATTGAAATAAAACTATGTTTGCTATTTTGTTATTAAAGAATGAAAACTTTAAATTAAAAAAAAGCAATATGATCAAGGGTTATCATAAACCACAGTTGCTGATTATGGGTTCCTTTACATGTACCTGTATATCCCATTTCTGATGGGGTAATATAGTCTGAAAGAAGATCTATGTTGAGTTTGTAATATACTTGAAAATTCTAGCGGAAATGTTGTAATTTCTGCTAAATGTGTCTTCTTTTACAGATGACCTTGAGCTTGAACTCCGATTAGCCAGGCTGGAAAACCTGATGGAAAGACGACCACTTCTTTTAAACAGGTAAATGAAAATTCTCATCTCAAATTATGCTACAATTGCCAAAATTGAAAACAAAGATTTATACATTTGATATCACTTTGTAAGGAAAAAAAATCTCTTTGCTTTTTTCTAGTGTCCTTTTGAGACAAAATCCTCATAATGTCCATGAATGGCATAAAAGAGTCAAACTCTTTGAGGGGAAATCAAGAGAGGTATGTAAACAATCCTAGTATGATTCTGAGTAAAGAAAGGAGTCTTTTGATATTGGATTTACAGATTTAAAGGGAAGTTAATCGTGAAGAAAGGTCGGTGGTCTCTTCCCAGGTACATTGTATCTGGGTTCTCTCCTCCACCAATAAAACCTGGGCGCCACCAGATAACTGAAAAATTGTTGAGTGTGGCGGAAAACAACAACCAAAAAAAAAAAAAAAAAGATTGTGAAGATTTATAGATGTATGTATATCAAATGGCCAATAGACACCATACATGTAAGTCAAATGGTCAATAATCACTACGTGTATGTGTCCAATGGCCGATGGTCACTATACGTATATGTCATAAGACTGAGTCAGATAACGAAACAACAGCATGTCTGACTACCTGAGACACATTGATTTTGCCATGAGTGTACTAATTTGTTAGTTTTGACTTCTGATGGGTTACACAGAAGAAAAAAAATCAATGTTATCACATTATAGTTTTTATATCGCACAAAATTTCTAAGCTTTTCAGTACCGAAGATTATACGTTAAAACATGGTTTGTATTGACAGTTTAGGTCGGTCGTTATGTTGAGCAGATTATTAAAATTAGACAGTGACACAAAGACATCCCCCTAAAAACTATACAACACCACCAAAAGTAAATTGTAAAATGATACATCGTGTCTAGCTGATTTTCTTTTTTATGGTTCCAAACTTTTGCTAGCAGTCAACCCTTCATGTCATGCAGAATTCACTGTACTATTCAAATATGAAATGGACAATACTATAATCACTATACATGTACTATACTGTAATCACTATACATGTACTATACTGTATAATCACTATACATGTACTATACTGTATAATCACTATACATGTACTATACTGTAGTCACTATACATGTACTATACTGTAATCACTATACATGTACTATACTGTAATCACTATACATGTACTATACTGTAATCACTATACATGTACTATACTGTGTAATCACTATACATGTACTATACTGTAATCACTATACATGTACTATACTGTATAATCACTATACATGTACTATACTGTAATCACTATACATGTACTATACTGTAGTCACTATACATGTACTATACTGTAATCACTATACATGTACTATACTGTAATCACTATACATGTACTATACTGTAATCACTATACATGTACTATACTGTAATCACTATACATGTACTATACATGTACTATACATTATACATGTACTATACTGTAATCACTATACATGTACTATACTGTAGTCACTATACATGTACTATACTGTATAATCACTATACATGTACTATACTGTATAATCACTATACATGTACTATACTGTAATCACTATACATGTACTATACTCATTACTGTAATCACTATACATGTACTATACTGTAGTCACTATACATGTACTACACTGTAATCACTATACTGTATGTTTATTCGTGCTCAATGTGAAAATAGCAGGGTATGAAATATACATGAAGAAATTAACAGGAAGCATGGTAATACCAAACACAATCGAGTGTCCAGAAATTTTCATCCAGCGGTGGCTTTCAATTATTACATGTTACAAATGATTCACACATTGTAGAGGAATACGTGTTTTTATGTCACATTCCTTACTCAAGTTTTAATCATTA